>NW_008752050.1:403501-454646 GCF_000715545.1 Opisthorchis viverrini | reverse complement strand
TGCCGATCACACACTGTTCCTTTGTATTACGAATATCCGGAACGGTGGAAATCGCCTGTCGACGTAGTGTACACCAACGAGCAAGTCCCGAATCCAAGTTGACCACATCGACGTCAGTTACGGTGGCTAGGGTCGATCATTGCCTGCCGCTCCTTCTGGAACACCAGCGTGGACTCAAACCATGCACTTGCGCGCTGCTGCTTTTCATTGCACTTTTCATACCTCTGTTATACCTCGCTTAGCCACTGAAAAGTTAATGGACCCAGAAATCAAACGGAATTTTCAGAACCGGCCCCTTGTACACCTGCAAAACCGTCCTATATAGGATATTAACACCCACCGGGAACAGATCTACACAGTGTAACTCAGCGTTGGAACTCCCCTTTGCAGTACAACCCTGCTAACCTCATCCAAACATAGGATCTTTGATACGATGATGGCTTCGCTGGGGGCCCGGCAGCAGATTCCTCTTAACCACAATTTGACTCATCTGACTCCAGGTAAGACCGAGTGTCCTTGCAGACCGTGAAGCTTGATGACCCCGAATCGTGGAGGAAATGAAAGAGCAAGAAGCTTTGAAAACGTCCGCAAGCTGTTCCACTTGGTTCGTTCGACTGGTCCTCGGAAGCCTCATGTCAGCGAAACTACCAGAGACCAGAATGGCTCTCCAATGTAGTGCGTGCTGACTTTCGACAGAAAGTTGGATTGTGAACATGGGATCTCGTTCAGCCCCAAAAGTTTCTGTGTGTATATCTCCAATCAGACGCTATCTTGCTCTTGATCCCGACGACCTTCCAGCTGTTCTTTTCAAGGACAACGGTTCATTCCTCAACCAGTGTCTGGTTGGGGATAGAAACCATCTCAGATACCTGGGATGGGTCGATAATAGTGTCCATTTTCAAAATGGGTGCTCTCAGCGAATTGGTGACTACAGAGCAGTTAGTTCAACTCCCGTCGTAAAAAAATCCTTTGGCGTTACTAATCCATCGTTTTATGGCCTCCGTGGTCCGTGAACCTCAAGCGAGATTAAGGCCGAGTGGAGCAGCGTCGACCATGTCTCCACCTTCGGTTGTTCGAGCCTTGACTTGCGTTCAGTTCTGTTGACTGGCCTGTGCTGTTAACTACACTCGCCCAACAGGTTATGCCGCGGCAGCTTTTGAACATATTTCTGTCTCTATATTCACATACTTCTGCGCGAATAAGAGCGCATGGTGGGCTCTCCAGAAGCTTCATTACAAAAAGTGGTGTCCGACAGGGATGTCCACTCCATTTTTGTTCAGCTTCATTGATGAAATAATGAGGCTAACGCTGGAAGGTCTTCAAAACCCCGGTGTTCAAATTGCTGCTGGTGAGGGGCTTGTCGGTCTGGAGTGCGCCTTCATCTTTGAAGACCAAAGCGAAGCACAAGCCCTGTTGAATAGTCTGACCGTCATCATACCATCTTTTGGCAAGAGCCTGCGCCTTTAAGGTACAAAGTCACGCTTCAGAACGTACAGTCTCCGAGCGTATCCCTTAAAATTCAAGGAGAATCAATGGGGATTGTGGAAATTTTTGCATACCTCGGTAGTTGTATTAACTCTGACGGAAGTGTCTGATGAAGTCAGTGCCGGAATCTCAAAGGCCCGAATCACGTTTGCTAATTTGCACCACTTTGGCGTCAAAAAGGCATATCACTAAATCTCAAGGTTCGCGTATACCAGGATACAGTGGGGGCTGCGTTTTTGTACGGGTGCAGTCTCTAAACGTGGCTCTTGCAATTCAGGTAAGATCACCTTTTCGGTTCTTAACTGCCATGCCACCCGAAGGAAGCACGAGGGCTGAAGTATTGCCAGGTTGCCCAGGCCTACACAGGAGCAGTCGAGTAGAATTACTAGAGGCTGTGTATTAGCTCTGAAGAAGGTGTCTGATAGTCAGTGAACGAAATTTAAAGGCCCGGATCATGTTTGTTGATTCGCGTCACTCGCGGCGTCAAAAGGCATATTACAGGATCTGAAGGGTCGCGTGTAACAAGCTATATCAAGGGCTGTATTATAGTACAGTTGCGACAGGTCGCCTAATAAGCGTTGCTGATATCGACTTTGTCAGGGAATTCGGAATGATGTAATGTGCTAGTGGGTACTGTAGTGGGAGTCGATGACTTAGTTAATCGATTATTGATCCGTTGAGTAGAATGAGAAGACTTCGCCTAAGGATAGGCTTTATTCAACATATAAGCACAGTATAGGCTGAAATGACAAGTGAAAGTGAATTAATGGAAATAGCAGTAAAGCGTAACTTTCACTACATTCACTCCGGCAGGCAAAATGTCAGTTGAACCTAACAGAAATGTGTTGTTGGTAACAGAAAATGAACGTAGTGCGGATGAACAATTGAAAATGGTTAAAGTAATTTTTAGTATTTTGAGGGTCTGAATGGAACACTGAAATAACGTTTCGTCGTGGACGCAAGAAAGTTTGTAACACCTGATCTAGACTTCGCGGCTACGTAAATTGTAGGGACGAGTGCGTTGCTGTTGCATCAGAAGATTCTGAGCATTTTCTGATATGCTCGTTTTCGGTCTGTTTCGAATCTCTGGTAATATTCCAGCATTTCCTTCACTGTTGTTATCATCCGATAACATTTGAGACTCGAGCTGAACATTTTCTGATCCCCTATCGCCACCTGCGGGTGCGAGTTGACGGATGGAAACTGTTTGGTCCCTACCGTCTTTGAGCCGAATATGGGCATACTCAGGATTGCATTCTAGTAACGTCGCTTCTTCCACAATTGGGTCATATTTTGATGTGCGGTCAAACGACTTCACAAGGACAGGACCTGGTGATGTTAGCCAGCTAGGCAGAGATGGTCCGTACGATGATCGACGCTCGTGAACAAACATTCTCTCATGTGGCGTTGAATTAGTAGCCGTACAGAGTAACGACCGAATGGCATGCAGAGCATCGATGAGCATATGTTCCCAATGTCCAACGTCGAGATTACGAGATGTTAGACCGAGTGTGATAGCTTTCCAAAGCGTTCCGTTTAGCCGTTCCACTTGTCCGTTGCCCTGGGGGTTATAGGGAGTGGTTCTGCTGGTAGCTATATGCCTGCTATGCAGAAATTCTTTGAGTTCGACGGACATGAATGAAGGGCCTCGGTCCGAGTGAATATAGGCTGGCATACCGAATATTGAAAACAGTTGACATAAACAACTGATGAGTGTCGATGCTTTCATATCCGGACAAGCGAAAGCAAATGGGAATCGCGAATACTCATCTATGATCGTTAGCAGATATTTGTTACGAGTAACCGAAGGTAAAGGTCCTTTAAAGTCGATGTTCAGGCGTTCAAACGGCCGGGTAGCCTTTATTAGTTTTCCCTGTATATGACGATGAAACCGAGGTTTTATTTGCGCACATACCCTGCACTGTGCGCCAACGGCCCTAACTTCGTTCAACGAATATGGGAGATTTTTCGATCTGACAAAGTGAAACATTCTTCGGACTCCGGGGTGGCATAACGAGGTATGTATGGTCAGCAGTTCGGAAGAATTAGACACGGAGCTACAAAACTGGCGGGATAGTGCGTCGGCAGCTTGATTCTCTTTGCCCGGACGATAAACGACATCATAACTGAAGGGAGAAAGTTCGATGCGCCACCGTAGTACCTTATCATTTTTAACTTTACCTTTATGGTTAGTATCATACATAAAGGCAACAGATCGTTGATCCGTTATCAACTTGAAGTGATTACCAATGAGGTAATGTCGCCATTTTCGTATAGATTCAACTACTGCATACGCCTCCTTTTCAACAGCGGAATGGCGTTGCTCAGATGGAGACAGTGTTCTGGAGAAAAAGGCCACTGGTCTTCCGTTTTGATTTAGGGTGGCTGCGATTGCCACATCAGACGCATCTGTCTCGACTACCAACGGTTGTGTGTAGTCGATAGAAACAACCAGGGCGTTAGCCAGTTCCGATTTCAGTACATGAAACGCCGTTTTCACCGATTCAGGTAGAGGAAATATTTGGTTGTGCACGAGTGGATAAATTTTATCAGAAAAATGTGATATCCAGTGCGAATAGTATGAAAACAACCCGATCGCTCGCTGTTGGGATTTTTGGTTACTGGGTAGCGGAAGATTGCGGAGTGGTTGCAATCTATCGGGGTCTGGTTTGATAGTACCTTTAGATACTTCATAACCTAACAACCGTACAGTTCTTGTACAGATTGTACTCTTTGCTTCATTGAAAATGAGTCCGAAACGCCGCGCCACTTCTTTGAACTTGGCTAAATTAGCATCATGTTCTTCCATAGACTTACCACATATAGTGACATTGTCTATATATGCAAAAGTGTCAGCCAGTTTCTCTTTGGCAATGATTTCATTAATTGTGCGTTGGAAACAAGCAACGCCGTTCGTCACACCGAAGGGTATCCGACAAAATTGGTACAAATTGCCATCAGCCTCGAAAGCAGTATATTTACGTTCGTCGGCGCGGATAGGAATTTGATGATAGGCACTGCGTAGGTCGAGTGTGCTGTATAATTCATAACAAGCGATCTTTTCTATCATTTCATCGATGCGTGGGAGTGGATACGCGTCCAGATACGTATAACGGTTAATTGTTTGACTATAATCAATCACCATTCGTTTCTTGTGACGCTCGTTGGTTGTGACCAAGACTTGAGCGCGCCATGGTGACGTTGATGGCTCTATAACTCCATCACGCAACAGGGTATTTATTTCCTTGCGAATAAAAAGTTGATCAGGAAAAGACTGACGTCTGGTTTTTGTCGCGACAGGTTTACACATTGGTGATAGATTCTGGAACAAAGTCGGTTCAGGAACCTTAGCAGCTGTCAAATTGCAAAGGGAAACAGGTGGTCGGGAACCGCCGAATGGTATTTCTAATCCCTCGTGCAGGTTGAGGAAGTCGTGACCGAGCAACACATCAGCACATAGATGCGGCAGAACGGATAGCCTGACATTTTTGTAATCGAAGTCTTTTAGCTGTAGGTGCACCAGACAATGTCCAAGGGTATCACTCACAAAAGATGTGTTAGCCATAGAGATTTTGCTTCTTGATTCAAGTACTCGCCAGCTATACTTATTGACGACTGATGCTGAGATATAACTCTCAGAACTACCAGTATCGACTAGGGCTTGGAGACGGACACCGTTAACATGAACATGGCTAATCGCTCGTTGTAGGCATACGGGAGCAGACGCAACAGTAAGCGCCGACAACAAAGATTGAGTAGTCGCCGTCTGTGGCTTGATTTTCTGTTTGGAACGACAAACTGACTGAAAGTGACCCTTTTTACCACACAGCTTGCATATGGCATCTCTGGCGGGACAGGCTGTTCGCGGATGTCGGCTATAGCCACAAAAGAAACATTTATTAGTTACCGCAGAAACCAGGATTGTATCTTCTGACTGGGCTGTATCTTGAATTAAGCCACTTTGTGGAGCAGCGTTGCAAGGGTTGGATGAGATGGGTACTTGATACGACAATGCCTGTTTGTATGCCGATTCTAATGCTTTAGATTTTTCTACGGTTTCACGTAGCGTCAACGTATGGTGCTCCAACAACCTCTGGCGGATTTGAGTAGACTGAATGCCCGATATAAATGCGTCCCTGATAGCTTCGTCACGACGTACATCGCCTATCACACTTTGATAATTACAATCAACAGCTAACGTCCGTAACTTTTGCACATACTGATCGAGTGTTTGCTCATTGTCTTGTTTGCATGTGTGAAGAACGTGTCGAGCGAAAATTTCGCTTTTGGTGGGGGCATAGATTGAACAAAGAGTATCGACAGCTTCTTTGAAAGTGGTGCACTCAGAAACGGATTTATAGACAGAAGGAGAAAGATAATTGATCAAAAGTTCCAGTTTGTCCGGATTATGCGTCTCAATACAAGATAAAAAATGGGAGAATGTACGATACCAGTGAGTCCATTGGTCGGTTGCATCAGGAGCGTATGGATCCGCGTCAAATCTGGCTGGTTGAGCAAAGCGTTCCATGGATGAGAAATAATATGTTGAATAAATTGTAGTGGGAGTCGATGACTTAGTTAATCGATTATTGATCCGTTGAGTAGAATGAGAAGACTTCGCCTAAGGATAGGCTTTATTCAACATATAAGCACAGTATAGGCTGAAATGACAAATGAAAGTGAATTGATGGAAATAGCAGTAAAGCGTAACTTTCAAGGTACGTACTTAGTTATGCGTTGGGTAATTCAATCAAGGGTAACATCCTGCTCCATTAGCTGCGATGGCCCAATCATGTGCTACGCCGAAACGCCATAGCAGTAAAGCGTAACTTTCACTACAGGTACTTAGTTATGCGTTGGGTAATTCAATCAAGGGTAACATCCTGCTCCATTAGCTGCGATGGCCCAATCATGTGCTACGTATGCCGAAACGCCACCTGCTGAGACTATTGTTCTCCTTATCTCTTTTGAAGTGGTACAAGCCGTGAGGCGGACAACGTACACTTGGTAGAAAGGAATGAAGACGATTATGAAGAGTTTACGTGGTGTTAATGCGATCCTCCTTCAAGACAGGTCACTTTGACCCCCATGCGCTTGGTTGGATATATCGCACGATATGACGGCTGATTGATGTCAGTGACGTTTGTGCAGTCAGTTTCTTTACGAAGGTGTAGGCACTTCATAACGCTTGCAATAGGCCAGCGTCGGGTCCCCTCCTTCACCCACTCCTTCCTATTCTTTTCATTTTAAGGCTTTGAATATACTTATAGAAATTCGACAAATACACTCATTTGAATACGTATTTGTTTTTCACGGGGGACCCAAAGGAAACCCTCGCTTTTGATATTCTTCAGCTGTCGGAGAGCTTTCAGCAACCGTGTGAGTAGTTTCCCTTACGAGGATTGGGAAAACTGTCGTTTGTACGTGGGTGGAGCATTAGTGGCAACACTGATGTTACTATTTTTTGATTATGGGGAATATTGAGATTATTCACCTGATCTCTGCTCACTGACCCTCCTTCGTTAAAACTAACGCTCTTATTGCGTAACTATTTCCTTCCTCCTTAAACTGCCAGAGTGCATGGAACCTGTGCCGCTCTACTTAACACACATAGTACCCATAGCAACCGATGAATCCGCTTTTTCCTCCCCATTCTTTTTGTTCAAAGTTACGTATATACTCATTCCCAGATCCAAAGGTTCTTCAAATCACTAAGGGATGCCGTGGTATTGTGGGAGTTCTACTAAGATTCACTGGTGGACCTGGCAATCTTCGGTCGTTCGTGTGTGGCAAATTTGTAGTAACGGTATTTTCCTCAGTTTATTTCTCGGTCTGAACCTTAGACTAGCGTTTCCGTCAGAAGCAACCAGCAAAGGTGCACAACATATATGAACGCCCAAGACCAGTTTGAAAACAATTGGGCAGCGCTTCGTACATAAAGCGTATACCGCGACAACTTTGTGGAAGTTCTGAAAACCGGTATTCGGTGAATACTGGGTCACGATTGCCTGTTGGGTCCAGACTTTCGACCAATCAGCGCTCGCCTTGATCCTGGACTGGCAAGCCACCTGATTTTTTGGCCAATCGCGTGTCTCTTGGCCGTAGCAGCGCCAAACTGCGAGCGGTATCGTTGCGTGATTCCGCCTAACAAAATCACTTGCCATGACTAATTGTGACGCGGGACCACCTCCGTAATGACTTCGTCGTGGAAAACCTGTCAAGTAAAAGCGATGGGATCGCATATTCTGGTACATTTGTTGGCACTTGTCCTTTCATTTGCATCTCGCGGAGCTTCTCCTCTCTCCCTTTCCGCTAGGATCCCGATACCGGCAGGCTGAAGTATTTTTACCTGGGTTGTCGGTCTTCCTGTTTTCAGTCTTATTTCAGACGCCAACACCGAACCGAGAGTTACCAAGCAGCACGAGGATTCGCACCCCGGTAGTTATTCTATCGCTGCTGATTAGCCTTCTAGTGTCAGAAGTAACGCATGCGTGGTTTTTTACTGTTGGAGAGCGTTCCGGTACTTGTGGCTAGGATGAGTATTACAGATAGTCTTCGAATTCGAAGTCCAAGTATACGCATTGTGAACCAAATGATTCACTCATGGAGAGGACTCAATCTCCAGGTCTGACGTTGCGATTACACAATGTGTAGTTCACATTTCACAATTTACAACTAATCCTTATATTTCTAGCGGAAGGTCTGTGGTTGTTGTCTTGTGAGCGTTCAGCTAGCATACAGCTGATGGAAGTGACATGTGCGGACAACAATTTCAATTAAGTACGTAACACCACCGTCGTACAGCTTTCTACCATTTGCTCCATAAGAGCTGAAATAGTTCAGCGGTTAGGGTTCGAAACTGCTGACTGAAAAGTCCGTGGTCCGAACCCAATCCCGGCTTTGTGATTACTCCTGTTTATGTTTTGGGAATCTAGTATTATCTCAGCCGTCCTGCTTTCCTCTTGTTGCCTGGTGGCATATTCACCGAGAGGCTACCACTTTTGACTATTTTTTTTATACCTAAAATGAACCTCCGGGAAGAGTTCCTCTCGATACACATGCTGTGAACACGACTATTCATCGCGGGTACATTTTTTTTGGATGGGCTATACATAGACCACAGTTCAGTTGTTTTCGCACGTAAACCGTGGATTGACGTTGTTCGTTGGGAATGATCAAATCATAGCATTTGCAGACACCACCGTGTCAATTATCGTCCTTATTTCGCATACCTAAGACACTCCCTCATTTCCATAGTTCCCGTTTTGATTGTTTTTCTGGTATTACCATCTCGCTTCTCAGAGCACTCCCATCAAAGCAGTCTCCAGCCACGTGGGCGTTCGTCAGTCATGGTGTGGCTCGCACGATGGTAAACTCCTGTCAGTTCAATCCGAGCCAAATTCAGATGCGCTTTGCCGTAGTTGGACCGCAAGCACCTACTTCAACGCAGTGCAGGACCAGCTACCGGCTTTCGCGCCGGAACCAATTCTTAAAGTAATGTCATTAACTTGCGCGTTATTATGATGATTGTGAGTGTACTACTTCCGGTCTATGCATTCTAGTCGTATTTGCTAAGGAAAATATTAAGGAAAGTAAGATTCATTATCCTAGAATTTCCAGAGCTTTTTTAACCCGTTTATTTTCCTTATTTTTAACGCAGACCCAACCCGACAACGAAGGTTTTCGCCCACCGGGACCGATATTACCAAAAAAGGTTTCTAGGACAGCAGTCACTTTCAAAGAAGCTCTAGATGATGACTCATATACTGGCCACTCTGTCTGTGACAAGATACCCGACAGTCTTCCAGATTCCTCTTCCCCTGCTCTCCAAAGGCGTTTTCTCGCCCCAGCAAATGCTGGATCTGTTGACGGCGGTCGGCGCCAGAGACCAGGAGATCTGCCTATCCATCGGTTCAGCTCTTCCAACAACAACTTGTCTTATCAGTGTTCATTGGCACCTTCTGTTGCGACCAGTCTAGGTGACCTGACGGACTGGTCTGGGGTTCAGAAACATCAGATGCAGCACCCACTGCCCTCTCCCTTGGCGTCGTTGAAACACCTATTGGATTCACCGATGTGGGTTCAGAAGGTAATTTTTGTGTGCGTTTCTAAGGTTTTTTTTATCTGTCTTTCTCCCTGTTTTCACTACGTGGTGGAAATGCGAATCTCATAAGGGGAACGGTTTCCTACCGTCAGGATCTTGCAGTAGGTGTTGAATACCATGCTTGTACTCCCAAACCTCTTGGTAGTTTGTCAGTTTCTTTTGACCAGATTTCGTGGACCGTGGACACCAAAAAACAAACTGTTCCACCTTAGCTTGTCATGAACGCCCGTTTCATTGCGAAACTGATACTGAAAGATAGTGTAACTTCCGGTCCACCTTAAGAACAGGTTAGTCGAGAAATAAGCTAGGTACGAACCGGTGCCCTTTTAAGGAGAGGACCGTTTTTTAGATGCAGTTTGGGTCGTGTTGTTGTCATTCACGGCGAACTACTGAACTTCATCCACTTGCTGATAGGTTTTCCTACAAGATTGCTCAGAGGTCAGTGTGCAACATCGGAAGATCCGTTCGAACCGAACCTTAGCACCCCGACTGTTCTTTTCCAGACTTGAGCATCGTGGCAGCATCTCAGTCTTCATGCTTTTCAGGTGGCATGGCAGCCAAGCCCCGGAGGGGTGCTGCAGCTGAACGATCATCAGATGCCGTCATCCTTCAGTGACCATTCTGTTCCTTGACATTGCAGCTTGTTGCTTACTGAGCTAGTTTAAACAATTTGGGCGTTTTATGTGCAGATATAACCATAGGATGGCTTTATCATAAGTGTGAGCAACTAATCTAGCTAGCTTTTATATTCCCCGGTCTTTCCTGCTAAATAAACCGGGATGAATTTAGACTCTTCTCCTGAGGTTATTTATTTATTTAGCCCAGCTGATCGGTCGGATAAGATCGGTAAGCCCCTCTGACGGGAGCTTCTCAGGATGCTTCGGGAGAAATCATCCTCAGTGGGGTGAGATGGCTCAGTGGTTATGACGCGAATTTACTGACCGGAGGCCCGTGGTTCGAACCCGGCCTATGCCTCCCCTGTCTAGGCTTGAGGAACCTGACAGTATCTCAACCGTCGTGCTCCCTTCCGGTGGCATGGCAGCTGGGCATAGAGAAGTTGCTACAGCTGAGGGATTTTTTTGTCCACTCGGTGCATGCCATGCAACAGGATCCGTCCTTCAGCGCTCTGCTCATAGGTTATCTTTTGAGGCAATGCTAGTGCTTCAAGGAAGTACACAGGGAGTGGAAACCCGACTAGGCTCCACTACCAAGCGCCAGTGATGTTCTCACAGGTTAGGATGAAACTCCTCGTTGGTAGATGAATAATGTTCATGATAAGCTCATGTCACAGGATTATCTCTAGGATGCTCAATGCTGTCAGTCCTGGTAAGCTCCGTGTCCTTTCTCTTTTGGCTTGATGAATTCTATATCATTCCACTTAGGATTAACGAGGGAATGAAGGTTTCGTCGCTCATTTTGCTGTTACAGCATCTTTCTGCGGTCGAACAATTTTTCTGGCCGACATTTCCTTTGCCGTTTTCCTAGGCATCCGGTAGTAGTGCATTGTACCATTCATCTGGCTTAGCATCACCCATCCCATGGCTTGTGCGTCTGAGATGATTCATCGTGTCATCGGCGTTTTGTGACCCCGGGCTTCATTAGATGTTGACAGCTGCAAGCTTTCTGGGAATATCAGTTTGACTGGGTGGTAGTTGTTGTGAGCCGACGATTTTTGCAGGAAACCGGTCGTTTACGAATTGTTTTGATTCTCTTGCGCTCGTAAAAGATGAATATAATGTTTGACAGAATTCGCTGGCTCCAACCTAGCACTGTCACACACACAAATTTGGACAGCACAACTGTTTCGACTACTCACGTATTCTTGGCTTGTTGACCACCACTGATTTGTGTGTGACTATATGCATCTCTGCAAAGTTAACGGTGATGACTCATGTGCGCCGTTCGTCTGAAGGTTGCACACAGCTGCAGACGCCTCAGTTCATTCGGTATAAGTCGCACAGCAAGCACACGACACTGTCCACATTGTCAGTCATAACCACATGTCCGCACATTCTTACTGTGGTTGGTTTTTTGACTCTCATAGAGCTATGGATTGTACGCACCACCGTAGATACCGTTACCTATACAAAAATACCGTTTGATCTATGATTCGTATTACAATCCCTGTCCCGTTCATCATTGTCCCGTAACCAGATAACCATAATTCGTTCGTTTGTTTCGGACCAATCAGCATCGATTTCTTCTCCTATTTGCATGAGCTTAGATCGTTCTCAA
Source organism: Opisthorchis viverrini (assembly GCF_000715545.1). Lineage (NCBI taxonomy): Eukaryota > Metazoa > Platyhelminthes > Trematoda > Opisthorchiida > Opisthorchiidae > Opisthorchis > Opisthorchis viverrini. The sequence continues at coordinate 442,822 of NW_008752050.1, read as the reverse complement.
TTTGCATCCCTAACATACGTATATCAAGGGGTGCTTCTTTCTGTTGCACGACACTGTATGTGGAAATCCAGTATTCTGGGTTGCTTGTTTCCAGCCCGATTAGGGACATTTCTGTTCATCTTCCACCCACTTTCAAACCCACCAAAGGCAATTTCTCACAGCTGATCGTTCATTCAAACCCCTCGATCGATTTTCGTTAATTTTTTTTGCAACAAGCACTCGTTTTGCCCTTACATCATCATGTATTCGTGTGTGTTGTTTAGAGATAGTTGAGCGCTTCCCGTTGTTTTCGTTATTATGCCGAGGTCGCTCTCAATCAGTACGTACTTTGGCTGCCCCGCCTGCTATTTTGCCTTCCAGACTCGACTTCGTGAAACGGAACGCGAACGACGGCGATTGTTGGGTGAACTCGAGAAGGAGCGTAACTACCGTGATGAAGTGGAGAACGTGGTTGCAGAACTTCGTACTCAGTTGGACGAGGCCAGGCTGCGCGCGACCGAAGCCGAATCCAGGGCCACCCGGATGTCTCGTGATTTGGCCGCCCTACAAGACCAGGCTGATGAACTCAGTGTGTGTCGAGCGGAGCTAGCACTGAGAGACGATGCTATTGCCAGGTGTGTGTTTTGTTGTCCTATTCAGTTTTCTACTCCTGTTGGCTGCCTATGCTTACCTGTGTCTGCCTTCACTTTTGAATATGTTCAATAAAATTTCCTTAACATCTTTAGTCACTTTTAGGCGAAGGACATATATGAACTGAGTTACTTTTGGTGAGGTGACACCAAGCCGAAGCTGTTTGGTGTCATAGTTTCGTTAGCCTTCACTTAGAACAGTACACTTCCCAACAGCATTTTGGAAAGCTTTCTGAACTCGGATAATCTGGTAAATAACCTTCGAGGTGACCACACCTTATGTGCGCTGGAATAACTTAAAGCGATTGGATAGGTTTGTTTCACGCAGTAATCTCCGGTTTGTAATAGGTAAGTTGCGATTATCGATTTAAACAGGAAGCCCACAAACCTCATCATCGGTATCGACATCACCTCCAAGGTTCAAACATCAGTGCTTCACTTTAGCCTGGCCAGGTCACTTTATTCGAAGAGAGCACTTGCGTATGAGGAAGATAAAAGAAGAAAGGGTAGAGGCTAGCCACCCACAATCATCCGACGTGCTCTCATCATCAACACTCAGACACTCTGGAAAGAAACCCCAGTATGTTTGTACTCCATCGAGAGCGCCATCTACTTACACCTTTCACGCTTGTTCTCCAGCTATACCAACAATCGTGTTGACTGACCATTTTGCATGATAAAAGGTTTGTGCTTTTTGAGCGTTGCCATACGGGCCCGAAGCATATTCAAAGTACAATGGGCACCTAGATTTATATCGAGAACGGTATGAGGCGTTTCTGTATGTACATAAGTGTATGGATGTATTATGGAGGTTATTTTGTTTGACCAAAAACCGTCCCTCATGTACTTCATGATTAAAAAACGAGCCGAACCCTATTAGATGTACGTTTTGCCTCAAACTGCCTTGTGACACCACAGCCATTTGGGCATATGAGTTTCCCGTTAAGACCAAATTAGCGTAAAAATGAGTCTAGTTCTCTAACTGCTTCCAATTTGGTTTCAAGTAGAACATAAGGTTGACGGGAACTCTGGGGCTGCAGCTACCTGATGAGCCCCAAGAAGGGCGAAGCCGGTCGTGGGCTGTTTAGGAGTTTTCAACAACCTTATGAGTAGTGCATTACAAAAAAATATTAACGAGTTGTACTTTTTGTCAAGAAAATGGTTGACTTGTAGTCGCTACATATTGGCAAACCGTATCGGCACGTTTTGTCCTCATTACACTCAAAGCACAATTGCGGTTAACACAGTACTAGTCGGGTCAGATAACTAAATAGCGGAATGTCCCTCCGATCTGTCAACCAGCTGACTAGTTGGACATAATATAATGAAGGGTGACTAGTGGTCAGGGAGAATTAAGCGGGTTCACCATCCAGTGCCATGCCAGTAAGTGGTTGAAAAACGACTTGTCGGCTGGATGGCGAATGCATGTGGAATCAGTCTGTCGAATGTATCGCACGATGTTGTTATTGTCTCTTCTGCTCGTGTGGGCTTCCCAGCTGTGTGCTTTTGATATTCGGTGGGAATAAGACTTTCCGCACGATAGTGTTGTCCATTTCCGAACGGACATTGCCTGTTGTTTGTTTACTCGCAGTTCATGTCAATCAGTCCATGGAAAGCGAAGCCCCGTCAATCAGTTGGTGACTGAAACCACATTCACTTGCCTTTTGTAACTCGGGGAAGAAGGGCAAAGTTAATCGGAATCAGACCGACAGTGCAATCGCCATCTGTTCCTAATATTACATCCCCTTGATCACATAAATCGCCTTATTAATGACAACAATGCAGCACTTTTTAACTAGCACTCCGAAAATGGGCAAACTAGCCAGGGTTAGCCAAGATGTGTTTTACACCTCACAAGACAGTCTTTGTGTGCTGCCAAAGCGTATAGGTGACTTTCAAAGACGTTTCACAGACATGCCACACTACTCACAAGGCTGCTGAAATCTCTTAGCTTACGATCGGCTTCGCCCTTCTTTGGGCTTTCAGTTATATCTCGTACATAATAAGAAAGCTATCCTATCAATCGGTCGCCACTTGTGACACAATCTTGTCGCCTAATCACTCTTTTGGCGACATTGTTGGACAATCGCCGTTCAACTGTTGTTTTCATTTTCCCTACTTGGAATATGTTTCTACCTACTGATGATTAGCCAACTTCTCTGCGCATGTGCATCTGTTTGTAATAGTGTCCTGATTCTTGGTTTTGTTCTTTTCCCCCACCAGTCTGAAACAGCGTTTGAACTCGTTCCAAGACCTCATGTCGCATTCGCGCAAGTTGGAGCTAGAAAATTCCAATTTGCAACAGGAATGTGCAGATCAAAAACAAAAGGTGGGTGGCAGTTGGTTGTCGCTGCTTCTGCTCCTGTGCGAGCTCGTCCCATGCATCTCGGGAAATTAAAAAAAGTTCGAATCGTCTCTCTTTCGTCCCTGATTCGCAATGGACATCTGGCAGCCCTGAACCTAGTCCGAATTGATAGAATCGATACTGGTCCACCGACAATTTTAGACTGGATCGAATAATGATCATAATTAGCTCTTAGGTTGCGCCAAACTCATTGGGTTTCATACTCCAATGATCGTAGTGTTTCAGCGATGTTCGGTCAGTTGTATCCACACCGTTTACATGTATCCATTGATGCCAATGTTTTATCAACGGTCTGAAAACTGCCGTCGTGGCCACTCACAGCTATGCTAAAATGCAGTGAAATCGCGAAAAAACTATGCAAGAGAGATACTACTACTGTAACGGTGATGCTACTGATCGGGAGGCACGCGAGTAGTATTCGTCGTTCGTAGAATTTCGCTTTGCGTCGATTGAAAAAGTGAATTCTGTTGCGGAATTTGTGGGGCCACTTTGTAACATTTGCTTGGATTCGATCGACGAATGAGTGGAGGCAATAAATCTCTAGGAAGACTCGTTCGGGAGAAGATCTGTGTCTAGTCTTTGTAACTAAGATGCAGATTAGAGTTTTGCTTCCCTGTTCAATGGTCTGTAACAGGTCAGTTGGCATTTCCGAATAAATAACTCCGCAGCGAAGGCCTTCTTCCTTTCACTACTACCACTTATGTTAGTAATAATAACAGCAATAAATAGCCCGCTATAGCTCCACGGTCAAAGCTTAGTCCGTGGTTCGAACTCATCCTGGGCATCACTGCTGCTCCCGTTCAGGATTGAGCAGTAATAATAATAATAATCGTCCAGCTGTAACACTCGGTTTGTAGCTGCCGTGTAACTCGAAGGAAGCACGGAGCATGTGTTAGTGCCGGATTCCTCAACCCTAGACAAGAGTAATCGAATAGCCAATGCTGGATTCGAACTCCAGGTCTTCTGGTCGAGGACGCTGAGCTATCTCCAGCCGATCACAAACGGCGATAAGCCACGAATAATCCCTAAATACCGAAATTCTCTCTGTATACCAAAGTATCTTTTTCACTTGTATTAATACGACTATCTCTACCCCATCGTCTGATACTGTGCACTCCGGGCTTTAGCCGATGTGTTTTCAACAACAGTTCCTTTATCTTACCTCTTCGTAACTATTTAAAATAGGTGAAGTTCTTGTCCGTGCTAATGTCCTCATGTGCGTGTGTGCTCACCACCCTTTCAGGATGGTACTAGTTTTAACTCGATGACAAAGCATCCTGATCAAATGCAAACTTTCTTCTGCTTTCATACTGTGTTTCGGGAATTAATCCTTAAGAGGCTCTACTTTCCTTGAGTAGTTCTCCAATAAATCTCTGTGAACTATCCTCGCATGCAATCGTTCGTAATCGCTGATGTGCAACCCTGAACTTTCTATTTGAAACGACAGTGACAAAGGTGGATAATATTTTCGGCAAGCAATCAAAATTTTTACTGGTTTTTATTTGGTTTCCACAATAAATAGTTATGCCCCATCGTCCACCAAAACCCTATCAAGCGAACGGTTTGTGGTGAGAGACCTAGTGCCTATCAGCGCGCAACATGGTGTACTGTCAGTTATAAAATCGATTGCCTTGTAATCATCTCATCCTTCTGATCAAAGTCCATTTTAATGTGACTAGATAAACCACAGCATCTGACCTTGAATACCTACCAAGACTACCCAGTCGAGCTTTGTCTGTGACTGACTACGCATGATGTCGGAGTAGTAAAAACCGCAGATGCTCTCTGCCGGGTGACGATATATGCCTTCATCAGGATTAGGTGTCTTGGAGTGCACAGCTTTGTCTGATTACAGTTCGAGTGAAATCAATGCGCTGGATTTTCGCAGTCGCTTCATCTGGATAAATCAGGTCATGAGTTTGACAAATCAAACAGACGAGGTATGGGTCAGAAGTGATATAGTAGTAAGGCAAACAGCTGTGGGTACAATGGTGGCAAAACGCTCTTTCGCCTTTTTGTAACGCAAAGTTTGACAAGTCTTCAGCAACTTTATAAGTACCTTGTTACGTGTGTGTGACGCAATACCTCGATTTGCTCAACAACATAAGGCGGCCTGGTGTAGTACATTCGGTTGGAACGGACCACCATAAACTAGGAATTCAGCTGAACTCAGTCGAGTCTCCTGTCAAAACCAAGTTTGTATGCAATTAATAGTATTTATCGAGCCCTTCAATCTCATTCTCCTCTAGGTACTGATTTGGGTTAGTCGGATTGGTGTTCTTTTTCTATACCTTTCGCTGTACCAGTTTTTGTTGATTGATATATCCATTGGTTGATACTATATCTGAACGTTCCCTTGATCAAATCCACTTTTTTATGTCGCTTAGACATAAACACACCAGCTGTGCTATTTCCGCCGACACTGATCTAGTTATCTATGTGGAGCGGAATTTTGGCAGTTTGATCGCCAGGATAATTGCTGTCGTACATCTCGTCTACCTTAACCCGGTCTCCTGTCCGGCCTACTTGTTGTGTGTGGACACCATTTTCGCTCGCCATTGGCATGTCCCTCTGGATTGATCCGATCTTGTTATCTCCGCAACGTGCTTTTTCCTCTCTTCTAGGTTGAACAGTTATCTGCCAAATTAAGCGAGATCAAGGACCGCCGTATGATGTGCACGGAAATGGAGACGCTTCGATCGAAATTGAATGATGTGGAAGCACAGGTAAGAGTTTTATTGCGATTCTTCTGATACTTGCTCACCTTTTTCTCTGGTAAATTCGTTCGCTTCCCAAGTACTTCTCTTTCTCCACACGTTGCTTATGCGCAAAGCTATACCGAAGTTGACCTTGGATTTTGTGGGTGATGATTAACATAATTCTTTTTTTGCCTTAACTCATCACACAGGTTATTGTATACTATAGGTCTAGGTTTTAAGGGTTTCGTTACCATAGGAACGTGTGAATATGTGCTCTCTTTCTCTTTGGGTTGTCGCTTACATCGTTTTACACTCTGGACGTTCTCTTGTCACACCGATGGCCAAGACAATTTCTTTGATACATGATTCATAGCCGGGAAGGTAGAAGTAGTTAAAAGAGGGATGAGAAATCTTACTCAGTAGACCCTCTGAAGAAGAATCCCCCCGAAATGCAAATGGGATGCTCCAATGTTATTTTTATTGCGTAAAACCGATTTTTTTCCTCGAGAGGGAAATATACTTAGACGGGATATAATACTCTTTGGGTTGCTGAAAATCGTTTGACAAACCATGACCGGTTTTGACCTTCCTAGGGTTCATTAGATGGGCATACTTACCAAGTTCCGTGAAGCTCATATCCCACTTGAACCCAAATCATACACGATTTGCAAACTACAATAATTTGGTTTTGCCTGGGGGAAACTGAATCCCAGCTGAACCCGAATGTGTCGTACAAAGGCTGTCCCATGTTTTAGCTGAGACTATATTGAATAATTTCATGACAGATGAGTATATTTCGCGAGAGTGTACTTGACTTCATGATATACACCGTCCTAATTGGGTTGCACAGCAGTTTGCGGACAGCAGGAAATACCTTTTTTTCGGTGTCCCTTACCAGGAAGCCCTGTTTTGATAACTTTGGTACTTTCAATAAGTCACCTACGTTAGATGATGCTTGCTTTTGAATGGAATCTCTGCTTTATGTTGTGCTGTTGTGAACCTTTCGGTTTAGGAGTTAACTGTACCTAACCCGAAATTCTCAGATCCGTCAGCTGTGTGTACATTAATTCTGATAACGGACAACAGGTGGCAACGGTTGAAAAACAGTGAACGAGTTGTGACTGAATTTCGACCAGACTGCTTTTTCTGTCAACTGGGTAGGTTTACGTGGACGTCAAGCTACCCATTTGTGTTCCGTTCGTTGACTGGCAGATTACTCATCAATGTCTCGTGGGACGAGGTCACGGGCCACCCGTGTGATTGTACCGTCGGAAGCCGAGTCGCGCATGTCGGTTCGAAAAGTTCTGTTGCAGGATGCTGTTATCTTTTTTCCTCACAACGATATGGCCAGCCGCTCCACTGGGAGGCGGAGTGCTCGCCCAAAAGTTGAACAGTTATTGGGTAAAATAGTTCAGTTGTCAGGTCTCACACGCCATTTTCTAGAAGCCGATTTATCGACCTTAGGATTTTGGTCTCACCAGCTTATTGATTTTAAACTCTGACTTACTAGTTTTTTTTTACAAAAGGAGAACAGAGCAACAGGGCTCGTGCTCATCGTTGCCGGTTAAATTTCAAAACTCTGGAACCCCAAGGGTGTAGACAGGTTGAAACAAAATTATCAGAAAATTAGGGTGGGTTTTTTGTTAAGTAGGTTTCTATTTAGAGCCATGGCCATTCTATTCCCCATCCTATCTGGCAAATCGTGGGTCTGGTCACCATGGCAACTCTACCTTCTTTTTTGGCGTAGCATTGGAGTATTTCTATCATCCATCGGATTTCGCGTGACTTGTCGTACTATGGTTCTGTTCTTCCGAGAAATGTGCACTTCCAGGTGAATTAACCTGGCAGTAAATTCACTTCTTATCTCCGCGTCCATTTCCAGGTTAGAGCAATACTGCCGTTGTTGCTGGTGCTTATGTGTATGGCTAGTTTACCCGGTCTCATGAAACTTGTTGATATTTGCAGCGAGAATCATCTGCGGACGATCTCATTCCAAGCATCCCAATCCAGAGAACCTCTGAGCTTGGTCTTTACTGTTTTATGGAGCCTTCATTCTCTTAGGTGGCGAGACATCATCACCAAGTCTCTGGAAACAACATTAATTCAAGCAAATAGGGAGGACTTAACTACCCAGCAGTGCACCCGGCTGGGTGCACCACCCGGTGCTCGCCACCCCGGTTGGTGGCGAGATGTTTGCAAACTAGTTGCCAAGCTCAGCGAACAGATCAACGGCCACCTGCTCAGCTGCCACTCAAAATTTGGCGATCTCCCACCACCAACCAGGAGACCTTTTTGCTACGCTGAACCCGGAGTGGTATATACCGAAAGGCAAGCAGCGTCTGGCTTGAAAACGGTTATGAAACCCGGTGTTTCCGGTACCACCCGCCTTCACGGACGAGATCCGCATGAGCACCTCCATTTTCGGCTAGAGACACTACGAGATATCGCAGTGATCTGAAGTCAATGGTGCTCGTATTGCCAGTTGCTTCTCAAATTGTCTGGCTCACTCTTCGAGATGTAGTCACCTCGTATGTTTGTTCTAGGCCAGCACTAAGCCTCTTTCGTTCCTACCTTCACATGTGAGTTTTCCTGTGTGCTGGTTACACCTTGGTGTTGAGGGACTAAAAGGGGCTCTTCTCTTTTCCATGTCAATGCCTACCCAGTCACAGACAGCTTATTTGTCACCCGCCTAGCACGGCTTGCATGGAAGAACGTATCGCTTTTCTCCTAATTGACCTCTTTAATTTATGCATGTGTTCAGGGTACCCGGTCGTCCGGGATTCGTCCTCACAAATCATTCGCAAAGAAAAAGTGCTAGCAAGTACCGTTCGATTGTCTGTACTTCTCATCTGAACTTGCGATGAATGATGAAAACTTTGCAAGTTCTCGTCCCCCCCCCCCCCCATCAATTTCTGTGTCTTCCCGCATCCACTCCAGCAACTGAGTTTCCTTTGAATGGAATCGTGGCGTTGTTCTCTTCCGAATTCCTCAGGCAGCATAATTTTTGATCCGAATCGTCTACTGTGCGAAAACATAGGTTCTCACAATTTCGGTCAAATATCTAGGTCATTCTTTCCTTTTTTGCAAGGGAATAGTGCAAGCGAAATGCCATATTGCACCGTCAAAGTTTGCTTCCTGTGGATTCTGCCCTGTGTGGTCATACCGTTTTGATCTGGTCCAGAATTCAACCCGGCAATACTGCGAACTGAGGGAAATCTGTTTAACACATCGGCCCTATTGACTGCTCAAAATCGGCTTATGAACGGTATGGGGGTAACCCGAATTGACTAAAAGCCGAATTCATATGTTCCGCATATGATGCTACTGGTTCGCCTAACCGATCGAACTCTCAAAACGTTCACGCTCTCCAGGTGACTACTCTTGACAGGATGGCAAGATTCGGGACCTAGTGACAGTGTCCTCGAAGTATGGATGCGGCGTCAACCCCATAACTCACAGACTCCCTGTACCTCTACTCCGTTTTTATCCAAATTCTCCTGAGTTCCACCGAACCGTTGCACCAAGTTTTATTCTCTGTCTTCTCTGCTGTTGTGACTTTCGTGGTATCTTTCGTCGTTTGTTAAAAACCAGTTGTTTTCTCTCTGACTAGAAATCGTTCTAAGAAACTGAACGGAATGACATGCCGCGCGTATCCCACTAAGGTAGCTGATTTAGTCAGCTGACTAGTACAATGGTACAATGTCATTGCATTGATTCATCTTGCACCCAGTGGTATTCTATTCTGCCTCGTCCTTGGGTGAAACCGTTCTAGCTAGGTTTTTGAAAGGACAGGTTGTTTTTAGTATTCTCCTAACATAATAATACTTTACGTATACAGTTACTGAAAACTCTTTGCCAACCCACTGTCATTCTTGGGACCCATCAGATGGATGTTAACCCAGAATTTCCATTAACTAGGTGAATACACGCCAGTGGCGAACTACGTTCATTTGAAGATTGAGTTGATCTTGACGGGAGACTTGAGTGGGAACTGGCCGAACCTCTGGCTCGTCGTACTCTTTAAGGAATGGAATATTCCTGGGGCAGTCCACAAACGATATCTTGTATCTAGTATGACACTGGAAAGCAATACGCCCGCTAGCACTCAACTCAGTGTTCGGGTGGCACACTCACCTCAAGAGATTATGCGTATAGTCGTCTGCCCTCAGGATGAATGCAGACCAAAACGTCACACGAAAAAGGAGTGCCTCTTGTTATCCACATCTTTTGTCAAGTCAGTCACTTTCGTGAAGGTTTTATACATAGCCACTCGGTAGTGTTGCGTGTGAGACAAAAGTACTTTCATATTTTGAATGTTTCGGCCAACCGTGCTCCGCCAGTTATCCAATTAGGACAAACATCCATTTCGCTCAGGCGTACTACTCATAAGTAAGTCGAATTTCAGCTGCCCATTGGCAGTACCATGGAGGGGTGTTGCGCATAAGAATTTTGAGTCCCACGTTCCCCTGAGTGACCTCGCCCCGACTTATATGCGGGCCACACTTCAGGTGGCGTTATTCCCCCATTGATTCCGCCAAAGGAATTTAGGCACCATGGTTTCTCCAGACCACGGCAACTGGGCGTAGTAATTTCCCCCTAATCGGAAACCCAACTCAAACAACTGTGCAACTTTTTCCCTATGATTTCCATGCAATCGGACTTGTAATTACCTGGTTTGGATTGTGTGGATTGGGTCCGTCACACTCTCGCTTTTGTGATTGTTTAGCGATGGTGTAAGACCGAACGAACGTCGTCTTTGTGGAGCGAGCATGAATAACGCTGTTATCCTATTTTCTTCTTCCGATTCTACCGTCTCCTCCAGCTTCTAGTTGTACAAGTTATTCACTGTACTTTTACTCTTATCTTTCTCGATCAGCTGGCCCAACAGATACTGGAACGGGAGAGTGTCGAGAAAGATGCTCGCCGTCAACAAGAGTTGTACAGTCAACTAAAGTTGCAACAATCTCTGGCCGAGAAACGTCGTGCTTTGAACCTTCGTCGAACAACTGTAGCCACATGCTCCCCTAGCACACTCAGCTTGCCTGGCCAACCAAACTCCGTTCATTCCACCATTGGTAGTGTGAATGACATAGAGTTCGAGACGTCAGTGTTGAATAGTTCCCAAAGTGCCGAAAACGGGTTGGCCAAGATCGCTGGCAGTGGTAAGTTGCTTGTCATCCTTGTCCGTTATTGGAAAATTCGACTGAAAACACGCTAGTTGTTTTTCTCGCGTAACTCGCCCGTGTCACGCTATCTGTCAACAATGCCAGCAACTGAATCATCCAGTTTACTCGATCGTTGACGTTCATATATGCCCTAAAGAGGGATCCTTGTTTGTTCCAACTTAAAACTGCTGTTATTTATCGTAAATAGCGTGTACCCCTTCATAAGTTGTTCAGCTAGTCATCCCGTTCTTACCGGGGAAATCTGGCTGCTGACTGCTTCGTCTTGGCTTCTGCTACGTCTGGTCATCCTTTCTCGTACCTGACACCGTATGTTCGGTTCATACCTCAAGCATCCGATACCGAATAAATGGTTTTCATTTCATAAGTGTGCTCATTTGGTCCCGAATGAACAAGACTGCTTGATGTGTAGGTCGAACGTTTGATTGAAAACAACACACTGTCGGTCCACCACTTCGAAAAACAAACCAGACGAGGCTCATGCAAGCCAAACTCGCAGCTAACCATACCGTTTCCGTAGAAAAAGGTCCCGACATTTTTATACGATAATAATAGCAAGCATTTCAGTCTCCTTCAAAAGGAGTGCAAGGATGACTTCATGTTCAAACTGTGGTATGAATCCCGAGGCGTTGCATACCACATGAGAAATTTGGTTGGTATGGAGCTGTTAGCGTTCTGTCTTTTAAAATTGACGCCACCGTAACGTGAAAAGGATGTTTATTGGTCTGAGTGAACGTTCATCGTGGTCTCACAATGTTGCGAAAGATGCTACAGAACAACCTGGTCTGCATACGACCAACGGAGTTGGACGTTGGAGCGAATACAGAGGTGCACTTTGTGTCGACTTGGCAGTCGCTCGGCGTTTCTGGAAATGGTCTATCCGAGGTAATTCATGTCACCCCGGAGCTAATCATTCAAAATTAAAGGAGGTATGATCGTTATTCTCAACAGCCTATCATTTCTCTGTTGGCTTGCAAGTTGTATCGGCTTCTTTTGAGGCATACGTGTGCCGGTAAATAAATGTGACTTGATGTGATTCACAGAGCCAATTTACGAGGAACTTTGTTCCGGGCCCTGCTCGGATCCATCATTCTGCGGCAGATAATCCTGGTAAACAAGCAACAGCCAGACAGACGCTCCTGGCTTCGGCAAGATGAAAGATATTGCGGGATGAAGGTTACTCACTGTTTGCTTTTGGGCTTCAAAACAGCTCGAACGAACGACTCAGCAGCTTTGCCGGATTCAACGTATACTAGATAATGGGGTCCGACATGTTCGCAACTACACCCCACAGGAACTGAGTGTGTTCCGTTACCACCAGATGTACTGGAAAGTTTGCCGATGTTTATTGCAAGCAAAAAGGGTAAGATAATGACGCTTATTACATTTGAAGGAATATAGTCTTTAATTTGCCGGGTCGCATCAAATGTCGCTTGACTTCCGCAACAACTGGCACGGCCTTTGGAAAGCCAATTTTTCCAATGTATTCCTGAGCGTTTTTATGAATTCACATAAGGTTATTTGCGGAGATTTTAAAAATTGACGGAAGTTGGTGAAAATCTTGACTACTTCACCTAATTGGAACCGGGTAACTTGTTTATCTAAAAATCGTTCAGCTGTAGCACCCTTCCGGTGCCTAGCTGCCATGCCACCCAAAGGAAGCACTTGTTTATCTGCTTAATGTCGGTCATGCTTTCAATGTAACAGTGGATATATACAAAGGAAGCACAACCATGTGAAAGTTCCTATTCGCATCAAAAGTCATGTAATTCGGGAGAACCCTGTTCGAGCTCAAATCTCACAGATCTACTGTCCACTGTATGATAAACCTTATTTTTATCGTAAACAATTTCTGGGACCCAACTCTCCATTCGTTTGCTCAAAACGGTGACACTATTTTCCCAGCAGCATAAGCAAAGCATCAACTTTTAGGGCAAGTTGATGGGCAGTTCCACCGTTTACTTTGGCGTCTGTAAGATAAGGGAATCGACCCCCATCTTTTGAGCAGAAGGCCGCAGCAGGTTTATCTCTTCAGCCTACAAACATCCTACGCGACATCCATTACTCCATGGAAATCCGCAGAGTGGTCTTATCTAAAAGTTGCTCGGATCTAGTACAAACTCACCGTAACTGTTGGATATTCCATAACATCGTGATCGATGGGCCAATCTAAACACCATCAGACTATGACGGGGCCGCTTCTCTCACCTTTCATTTTTGATGAACCCACTATCCAAGCACTTACTTACTAACTGCAATGATTGGAGCGGGTATTTCCGTAATTTTGGCATGCCCCTCTCGATGTTATTATAGTCAGTGTCGGCGATGACGGAGTGAACTGAAACCGTATGCCACCACCATCACTGATAGCAACCTCAGAGAAGGATACTGGTGCTTCACTGCGGTACACGTAACAGGGGATCCCTAAGCTTTTGGACTGGCTTCATGCTTTGCTGAGGAGATGAAGACATCAGCATGGAGCCGTTCTGACCCTTAGCCCCCACGTTTGACCCTTACAAACAGGCATTTCATCTTGACTCGATCGAAACAATCTCAGTTTCGTGACGAACCTCACTTGATAGACAGGTTACGGGGTCGTCCTAGTGTGTATCGTAGGAAACATGGTGTTTTGTCAGCTGCTAGTCTTTGATTAGCTAGCAGAATATCTTAATTCAAGAGCAAATTGCATGCCGGATTTTTGGAGTTGTGCTTGCTATCTCAACGGAGTTCCTCACGTCCTATGTAATTTCACGTTCGTCTGCTAAAAAATCAAACTCCTGCCATATTTGCCATTCATCCATCCCGTAGGCCATGACACGAAGCTGTTGGGCCAACTTCGGAGTGGCGAGAACCTAGGCTCTGTGCTGGAAACGGATCTCCGGTCTGCTCATTCTCATATCAGCCGTTTACAGGTAAGCCTGTGTGTATGTGATCGGTCCTGTTGCATACTCTCCTAATTGTAATTCTTGGTTAGGCATCTGATCAGCCCGCTAGTTCAGAAAGAAGGCGGAGAATAGCTTCGTGAACACTGAATGCGTGCTGAACAAAGTGAGTTCGAGACAGCTCAGTAGTTAGGGCGCGAACTTACTGATTCCAGAGTCCGTGGTTCGAACTCATTCCGGCCATCTCGACTGCTCTTGTCTAGTCTCAAGCAGCCTAGAACTATCTCAGTCCCTGTACTTCCTTCGGATGGCATGGGCACCGAAAGGATGTTAAAGGGGGACCGTGAACCAGATGTTCGACAGTGCATAGCTGGCTGAACAGACAAATCAGCCAATGTGTATAAGCTAAAATGAACAATATGAATTACCGTTTCGCTTGTAAGCGTGTACGTGATGTCGAAATGAAGTCAGCTGCGTACTAAATAGCATAAAATGCCCATCAGATGAGTCACGAACGAATGGAAGAAACGGGACTCGTACTTGGGTATCATGGACTAAAATAGCCTTTTTCTTTTGAATTGAGTGTCTTACGATATTTCAGTTCATCTCACCTCAGTACTGCAGCCCTCAACTTTTAAACCAGGAAGATTGGTGTGTGTAAAATTTTAATCAAAAGCCCGTAAAATTCGTGTGATTGAATAGATTTTTTCTCTAAGTGTGTATACGGTTCAATGGAATACAATTTACAGATAATGGCTATACGAAGGGTGACTTTCGGGGATCGAATTATCACCCCAGCAGAACGAGCAAAGTCATTGGTTCCCGAACTTTTCTAGACATAGTTGGTGATTCCTTTCACTTGTATCCAAAGTGTTTCTGCCCGTCACTGCTTTTACCAATTAACAAACGTTTGGACTTGGTTGGAAATGCAGATGCTCCTTAAAGTAAAATTGTTTAACCCTTTCGGCGCCTAGATGGCGTACCCCCGAAGGAAGCACGAGGGCTGAAATTCTACCAGGTTTCCCAAGCCTTGACAGGAGCAGTTGACCTGCAAAGGTTCGGTTCGAACCAATGGACCTTTTGACCAGTAATTCCGCATCTTAATCACCGAACCATATTGAATTCATTATACTCGGTAGGCATTAGAACAATATCTTGACGGCCTGTATGCTTGAACGATACATGGATTTCCTTTCCCACTTCCATATTTCATATTTCCATGTATCTAACTGATGGCTAAGTCCCTCTGATGAGTGTTAATGGAGGAGTGGTCCGTGTTGTAAGTCTGTTGGCTTAAATACTAAACCATTTATCACGCGGCCGAATAGTTCAAGCGCGTTTTTCCCAGACGAACGATATCCCATCTTTTCCGGTTAGGGTCTGCTGTCATCGGTCAGTTTCTCCCGCACACTGCCGCTCACGAAATTTCCACATCCTTCAGATGCGTTCTTCCCAAAGTCTCAGTCGTTGCGCCCACGGCCAGCCGCATCCCATTTGTTTGTGCCAAATGGCCGTCACTTCAACTGCCGTGTGCTCAGCATTTACTGTCAATTAAGTGCCGACCCACTCGTACTTTTGAGTGTACCGTGACACAAACTAGTTGTTTGTGTGATGCACATCCTGATCGACGCCCACGTATGAGTATCATGTGATCATTCTGCCAGTGATATGTTAACATCACCCTCAGATGGCTCGTCTCACAGAGACACAAACTGAAATTCAGGTTGCACAATCGTGCACTAGAAATTTGAATCACTAGCTTTCGATATCATGGATGAACAAGTAGATCACCTCAAATTTTCATCTTCACGTTCGCTAGTAAGAGCCATGGGTGTGCTTCTCATCGGTTAAGCTGGAAACCTTTCATGGTTCATTTTCCTGAAAAATTAAGTTGGTAGCAACACCGCGCTATCTCTGCAGTACATACAGGTTGGTCGTGATGACGATTTTGCATTTAAGTGGCTTATCAGCTTAATCCGAGTCATGGCGCCTAAAAATCGAGTGAATTTAATTAGGACGGGTGCTTTTTAAGAGTCTGGAAATTTGCAAAAAACTGTTGCTGTGTGTTTAACGCAACCTTCATCCGTTTGAACTAAACATCAAACCTGTTAAGTGGAAGTGATTCATCTAGTCTTGTGAATCATGCTTGGTTAATGGTAAATGACGCCTCCAAAAAGAACGCTGACAGGGACTTGTTACTGTTTTTCAGCAATCCTAACAGTTTACACTGGATTCGTTCGCTTTCCATTTTTTCGGTTGAGTCGCGGAAATTTGGGTTTAGATTAGCCTCTTGCTTGTCTATTGTGGCGAGCTCAAGACGGCTCAGTGCTTAGGGTGCGAGATTACAACCGGGGACATTCATGGTTCGGTCCCAACCCTGCCATCTCGACTGCTACTGCTTAGACCCGGGAAAACTGGCAGTATCCAAGCTGTTGTATATCTTTCGAATGGCATGGCAACTAGGCACTGAAAGGCGACATGCCTCAGTGGTTACAGCGCGAATTTACTGACCGGAAGTTCGGTGGTTCGAACCCAACCTCTGAACTGCGACCTCTGTATAGGCTTGGGCAACCTGGCAGTATTCCAGTCCTCGTGTTTCCCTTGAGTGGCATGACAGCTAGAAATCGAGCAGGGTTACAGCCGAACGATTATCATTATTGTTATTACTGTTGTTATTATTATTAATTGTTTTTGATGAGTCTCTTCGGGCTCAATACAGCTCGCTGGTTAGAGTGCAAGCCAACCAACCGGAAGACTGGTTTTTCGAACTCAACCCCAGAGTTTCAGTTTCTACGCCGTCAGGTTGATGGTAACTCAGCTCTGGTGCTTTCTTTGATTTGCACGGTAACTATTCACCGAAAGGGTGTCACAGCTGAACAGTTATTTCTGCACTTTATGGGAATCCCTTCAGCTGACATGACGATAACGAACTTCGTGTACGTCATTAGGCCGCAACTACCGCCTTTGATCATGGTGACCAGGCCATGATGCAGACCAGTAGGTTTATCTCTTGGATCGATTTCCTGGTCATAGCAACGGTAGTTCTTGGGTTGTTTTAATGGCATCAAGCAATTCTACGGAACCGTTTGAGCCCTCAGAGCTTTATTTCCATAAACTAATGTGACTTTACTGATTCGGTAGTCTTTGAAGGACTTGCATATGCTGCCTTCAGTTGGTTGTAGTAAGACGGTCATATTCAGTGAAAAGCGCCCTAAAACCATTTTGGATGGCGATACTCATACGTGCTAACTTGTGGCTTGTCTGTTCGTTCCAGTCATGTCACGCACCCATTTTCACTGTTATGACTACTAGCTGTAGTCATGCACGTACGCCTTTGAGTCATCCGCGCACATCCATAGATTTTCTCAGTTGAGTGAAGTATGGGCCAGTTCCGCAAAGCTTCTCAACAGCGAATATGCTGCGACAGCTTATCCGTCCAGAAAATCACAGTCGTATAAAGTGTGTGGATCTTGGGGAAGGTGGTTTAAAAGTCGAATAGCGAAGGATAGATCCAGTAAAACGGGGTTTGCATCACTAACTGTTTTGATGAATCCTGCGGGTGCTGGTAGGTGACGATGCCGCGTACTGAGGTTAAGCTGTGCGTGTTTGAAGTGTCTCCTAATAAGCGCGAAATCAGAGTGGTCCCCCACTCACATAACAGGATCGAACAAGATTTCTCGTCAGTCGCTGAAGCCCTAGCAATCGCGCTGTTACATTTTGACTGATATCTATCTATTGATCCGTGGGTTGGGTAAAATCCAACAAACGTTGCTGGACTAATAGCGCTGTCCCCTACGGGCGATATGGTTCAAGTGGTTAGAGCGCGAATTTACTGACCGGAAGGTCTGTGGTTCGAACCCGACCTCTGCATCTCGACTTCCCCTGTCTAGGTTTGGGCAACCTGGTAGTATCCCAGCCCTCGTGCTTCCTTCGGGTGGCATGGCAGCTAGGCACCGAATGGGTGCTACAGCTGAACGCTGTCCCCTACGAGGGCGAAGTTGCGTGTATCCTAAATCCACTTACACTTCGACAGATGTATCGCCCTCCACAAGAGCGGCTTCCAAGCTTAGAATAACCTTCGCACTCGAAATAGCTCAGTGGTTAAGGCTCCAGGCTACTGACTAGGTGGTCCGTATCCCAAATTTCATTTTTTTTTCAGTTCCTCCTGTTTAGGCCTGGTCAGATCGGTATGGTCTTAGCCTCACCATGTTTCCCCCAGGTGCTTGGCTGTTACACACCGAGAGCTTGTCACAGCTGAATGTTCATTCATTATTATTCATGATCCGTGCGCTCATGTTAAAAGTATCTTCATTGTACGTGCAAACCCATACTAAAACTACGTCTTTGACTGCACAAATGGGATGGCATTAACTGGTACACACCATAAAACCGTTGATTTGACCACTAATAATGCCACTAATGCCACTGATTCAGTTCAACCGCATGCTTCGATCTAAAACGTCCATGGTGTAACCATTGCCAACGGGAACCATCCATCCAATGGAACTGGCATTGTTTAAGGACGCATCCATGCACTGAGGTGCCTCACAGTATGATAGACTATTTTTCATTCGATGAAAGCGTACATGTTTCTCGGTCGGAGATGTGCTTTTGAACATATGTGGCCTTCGTACAGCGCCCCAATCAGAATTACATGAGGTTGTTATGTAAATTGTGATTGGTGTCGTTCGACCGTAGGGCGCATAATAATTCCAGTCCTGTTGGAAGAAGACATCGGTGGAAAGCTTATCTGTGAGTTTTAGACGAATTTTCGCATATTTCAGAACGCCTTTTGACGAGCCTCTGTGCCCAAAGACTTATTTTACGACCGTCGGCCGAACGACCAGTAAGGTTATACAAACAACAGACGATGGACTGAATCATTTCTTGGTCCAGCCGCCAATGCAACCTCCCGCACAAGTCGCACATCTGACCAAGCGTAAACATGCGTTGATGACGTCCTGTATTTTTTGCTTGTTTTCCCTCCAACTTTCGTCATGTTTGAACAAGGAACAAATGCAAACATCGCCAGATTTACTCAACAGTGGGACTGATGACAAAGGCCCGAATTCGCTTTCTTGTTAGTTCTATGCAGTGATCCTGTCTAGTTTCGTTTTCGGTAAATTAGTAGAATGGCTCCTAGGCAATGCCGCACTGAGCTGTACGAGAAAAATGCTGCGATAATTCAACTTAGAGCCTGCGCCTCTCAAAACACTAATCTTCCAGAAATCGCGATTTGGGACGGTGTTCCCTTATCAAGTGGAGGGTGTAGTGTGATATTTCTGTATTTATTGAACGCTTGGAGTGATGAAACATGCTACTGATTGTACTTGTGCTTGCTCGCCTCCTGTAGGTCGTTATTCGATCCGCGTGCCAAACCTCGGTTTTGCCAATTTCATGATCGGCTTTCTCGCTTGTGATGCATAGATCAGGCAATCTTTGTACACAGACTACACTCAACAATACCAGATAGTTCTCCAATTGTCATCACGAGCGTACATCCAATTTTATGGCTGGGTTTCTTTATTTTATTATCCATCCTGAATAGTTTTATCAGCTTCTCTGGTGTACTCGGTCGCCATATATTGATTTCGTTTAATACACTTTCAAAGTGCACTTTCTAGTGTTGTTAGTTGTCACCCTATCCAATCTCCTAAGTTTTAAGGTTTCCCGAGAAACTCAATAAAAATGGGATGTTTCTAATAGCATTCGGTGTACTATATTTATTTTATCATCCTGATGATTTGTTCCTAAGTCTATCGTATAACAATCAAGATTCATTCCAATATGTTTCCTTTCCATCAGGCTGAACTTTCTGAAGCCTTGGATCAAGTGTCCGTCCGTGAGGCGCAGGTCGAGCAACTAACTGATCGTGTCAACCAGCTCACAGTTGATCTCTCTACACTCAGTATGCAGCGCGAATTATCTGAAGAGACACTGAAGGATGTCCAGGCTACTTTGGCCAACTTTCAGTCGGATGTGGCAACACTTGAGGGGCGAATTCTGTGGTCCCGTATCATTGATGAAAAGGCTAATAGTAACGAACAGTTGTCTCCACAATCGATTGTGAGGATCCAGACGCTAGGGCTAGATCAGTTGCGTACTGTTGGCACTGGACTTGCCGAACCTCTGGATAAATTATGTCGCTTGCTCGTCTGCCGTTTTGAGGATGTATTGCGATTACAGGAGCAGTGTACACAAGCGGCCCTCGATCAGCTGACAGAGTCGCAGAACGCGGTGGAAAGCCTAAAGGGCACTGTCTCTTCGCTGGACAGACAGCTGACCGAGTGTCAGAAACGATTGGAGGAACAAGCCGAACAACATGAACGTTTTCGGGATACACAGCATTCAGTCGTGAGTAATCTGGAAAGGGAGAAGTGTCTGCTTCAAGACCAACTTACTGTAAAAGTTGCATCACTGGAGGAGTTCAGTGAACGAATTCGGTTGCTGGAATCGGAAAAGACACACTTGGAGAGTTTAATGACGGAATTAAAGGTTAGTATGATCGTCGGATTGCATCTTTTTCATTCCTTCCCCGTGGAACTCTACACAGGTTTCGCCCAATACGGTGGAAGCTTTTATGGCAAACACTTCAGGCGAGGTTGCTGTTGTCCCTTTTAAGTTCGTAAACTCACGTAGTTTTTCTGATTGTAACCAGTCGCATGTCCTCCGATCCCAAAAATGTTTGCAACAAGAATGCGGTAAAAGTAACCGTGACTTAATCAGCGCAATCTGAAGAAACAAATGTTTGGTCCGTGCTTGTGAAAAAGTTCATCACCAAGACCTCACAGTTCAACGTTGAAGAACTTGTTTACATATCAGGGATGAAAGGTGTGCTTCCTATATTACCACTCATCGCAAAATATTCAATTTTATTCAGCTTCTTTACTATTTGCCCGTACACACAAAGCCCACGTGGTTCGGCTTTTCAGCTTGGCCTGAAATACCTAGCGAAGTTCCAAATGTGACTTAGTAATTATCACATCCTCCGTTAGGCCCGATGCATATCCTATCAAAAAAAAACTTGTGACACTACCACCAGCTAGACCAAGAATCACACCGAAAATCCATCTCACTGGCTGTGCACACTGGTCCTTAAAGCAACGGTCTGGAACTGCTAAGCAAGGAGTCTCGCTTGCCGACCCTTCTACACCCGCCCGTCCCAATAAGGAAGAAGATGCTGAGCTTGGCAGGATCTGACCACACGTTCACAATGGAACGCCTCATTTACATTAGCTCGGTTTGGAAATTGTTGGCGCTGTCACGGTAGTATCCGATTTCATTTTTCTTTGAACTGTTGGATTGTGCGTTTCCAGGCATTAGCCCTACCTCTTCGTCCACCAACTCTTCATCTGGGACGTGAAAGTACCATCTTCAAAACCTACCTCTACGTCTGCAACAACAGAATACCCCATATCCATGGTTTCTTACCTCGGTTTGGAATTGTTGGCGCTGTCACGGTAGTATCCGATTTCATTTTTCTTTGAACTGTTGGATTGTGCGTTTCCAGGCATTAGCCCTACCTCTTCGTCCACCAACTCTTCATCTGGGACGTGAAAGTACCATCTTCAAAACCTACCTCTACGTCTGCAACAACAGAATACCCCATATCCATGGTTTCTTACCTGCTCCTTTCTATGCCTATTACTTTCAATGCTTCTCACTCCGCCGGTATCAGCTTTTCCAGTGGTATCCGTAAGCAGTTCGAGTTAGTTAGAATTAGTTGTGATGCACCTCCTAACGTCTTTTTATGCAGAGCGGGGAAAGTTTATTGTGATCGTGTTTGTTCCGAAGATGTTCTACTATCGTTGGTTTCTTCACTGAGCTGGGAAATTTGGTTGCCCAATCAACCAACGACCATCTACGTTACCTGGACCAGCAACATTTTCCTCTATAGAAAATGTTCTACCCTAGCATTATCGGTCGTACAGGGTTTGGGCCACGAGTTTTTACTGTTGACTACGACACTTTTCGGCACTCCTAATCAGTGACATGGCCCAAGAACACAGTCTCGGGTTAGCTATCAATTTTAATAAAGGGTTGTCGCCAGCGTCTGTCCAACGACCATACATGACCTCATATATCTTATCTATCTGATGGCGAGTGAAATCATGTTCTTAGCGAAGTATACTCACTTGCAAACAAATTTGGTTTTTCGAGAGACTCATCCGGAACCCAGGTAACTAATTTCGTGCAATCTGGGTTCAAGTAGAACATAAAGTTGTCGGGAACTCGAGGGCTGCGCCTACCTCAGCCTCACCAAGGGCGAAACCAGTCGTGGGCCCTCGAAGAAATTTCAGCAACCTTATGAGTAGTGCGTTACCAAAATCATGTTTCCTTCAGTATACAATTGAAGTTGAATAACTTGACTTGACGAAATATGGGACATTTTTTAATCAGCATGACTCAAAGTTTAAAAGATAAAATAACAAGTTTACCGTATGTAATTCGGTAGGCGGTCGAAGATTCGTGGTTCGAACCCAACCACAGTCTCTCGGCTGCTCCTGTCTAGGCTTAGACAACCCTTCAGCATTTCATCCCTTTTACTTCCCTCGGGTAGTGTGGCAGCTAGGCACCGAAAGGACGTTGTAGTCATCGCTATTTCCCCTGTCTTACCCGGCATTTTTTCCTAGTCCAGCTTATTCGTTTCATCTCCCTGTGTGTGTTGCCAGTCCACATGATCTATGGTCGTCTATGGACGAAATGCCCTTTTGGTGTCATCTTTTTCCGATGGCAACAGTACGACTGTTGACTGCCATACTTGTCTACTGAACAATTTGATTACGTGTCATATTGTCCCATATGTTGACTGCTTGTGATGGCCTTCTTTTCAATGCATATTTGATGATTTTGTAGTAAAATGGCTTGCTCGTAAGACGGCAGCATAGCTATGTTGCTCTCGATCAAGATAATAACAATGAAATGGTTAAACGCAACCGAACTATCATGCAACCATCACTGTTAAACCAACATGTCATACTGCTTTGAATGCACTTGTATTCGCATTATTAGGCTCCCATGAACGAATCCCCCATGCTCATGTTTCCCCCTACACCTCATCTCCCATCCTTATAGCATCAAACCGATTTAGAATTGGTTTCGTCAAAAGATCTGCTTGAAAAGGCAACGCAACGTCTACGCGAACTGGAAATCCAACTTTCTTCCGGTGACAAAACTCGTGTCCAGGTATGCCTCTGCGGGTGATTCGCCAGGCTTATGTCTTATGCTCGTTAGTTATCTCTAGCGTCGACCATCGCGTTCAATTTAGATGCCCCAGTTTTAGCCATATATAATTATTTTTTGAGACTTGCTCAGTTCGTTTTCACCCGATTCAACATTCTCCACCCATTTCGCCCACGCTACGCTTCATCCCCTCACGACTAGATTTCCCATGGTCTTCCGCTCGAATTCTCTCGAGCTGGTCGATTTGTGGACCAAAAGTCGAAGATCGGATGCACTTCAACGCATTTGGTTGACAATTCGTGACATTTCTGTCTCTATGTGCTTTTTTGCGACCGGTAAAATAATGTCTTCATGCACACCACATCAAAATCCGTCTGCTTTGGTCTTTACGAGGCCCGCAAACGTACGTATGTCATGCTTAAGTATTCTTTTCTAGCTCCTTCAGTGCGTTGTCATCATCTGGAGTATGTGGACGGCGATTTTACCCGTACAGCTTTTCCGCAATCAGACGAGCATATGTGAAGCATAGATGCTTGCATGCAGCCTTAGGCTGCGGCTCGAGAAGAGATGTAAGGTAAAATTAACTCAAATAGCTGGTCCGCGGAAATGTACCTAAACTTGCTATGACCTAGTGAAACGGTCGCGAACAATCCAAGTAGCCTATCATCTCCCCACTTTCCGGCTTCTTTAGTTAATGGTTTTAGCTTTGGAACAATCGCTTCAACCATCCACTGTAGTTTACGGTGAAGTAAGTCTGTTGGTCTGAGCCCTGTAAAAACAGTCTGGTGAGACAGTTCTCATGCATAGCATATCGTTAATCCCTGGGCAATTTCACCCTCCAGATACTCCCTGATTCGAGTACTTCAGAGAGGAGTTAAAGGTTGAACGAATTCGACTCTCAATAAGTCAAATAGAAGTTGACTGAAAACGGGTACCGAAGAACCAACGACTTGTCGACGGGATTACTAGAACTCATCTATTTTCACGGCATCTTACTCAACAGTACTTCCATCAGTATGGAGTAGACAAAAGAAAAGTACCTATAAAGCGCTCAATAATCGTGTTCGGTTTTTTCTGGGACCAATAATGCTAGGCCACTGAAGTTCCAGACACATCAATCTGGTTCTCTGGTGTTGAAAGATAGTTAATAAATGACAAGGAAGCTCGATGGTCATATACGGTCAGGTCGCTGAAGCTTGGACGAGAGTAGTCCAGATGCAGAGGTTGGTTTCGAACCACGGGCCTTCCGGTTGATAGGTCCGCAGCTTAACCACTGACATGTATCGAGTTCAGAATGAGTTATATTAGAATGGTTTATGCTTTCAAATGGATACAGCTTAAGTTGATGCCTCAGACGTTTGTCACGATGCGAAGGGTGAATCCCATACATGGAAACAACTATAAAGCCTCAGAACCCGCGATTTCTTGGAGGAAGCCAGTTTATTGCCTCGAACTCAAAGGGGACGATTTGTACGCGGTTTCGTGGAAGTGTGTAACACCGACTTCCCCTGTGCCCCATGTTTGTCATGACACACGGCCCAATAGGGTTCATCAAAATGTGACGTGAAAGCTCGAGAACCGGTTAGACAGCACCACGCCCTAAGGGGTACTTTCTAATTTGTTTCGCGTTTCGTATGCGTGTGAACATGATTGACCATCTACCTCACAGCATTTCCCAAGAAACGCTCTAGAAGATTTGGATGAATTTCGGTGCTGAACTGTACTACTGTGCACAGTCAACTATTTAGGGCTCGGAACAAAGTGAACGTTTTTCATCACTACAAACGCTATTTGCCATAGGTGAAGACACTGTTCGTGCGGAATTAGTACGCTTTTTATTCCGATATAAAGTGTGATAGGGATTCTGAGGCGAGTGACAAACTTGCCTCCCAGGGTGTGCATATTTCCAGAGAAGAAAACAAGTCCATTACGTGCTTATTCGTCACAAAACTGCTATCCTAGTAGTGTCCATATTTTTTGTGAGTTTTATTCATTTGAGCCACTGGGTGACCTTAGAGAGAAAACGATCGTTCGTAAGTGGACTTCATTTTGATAGTGCTGGCCTAACGACAGTTTAGCTCCTAAAACCGCTCCTATCTATTCGAATGGTGTCAATTTTTATTCCCCCATTTGTCGTTTTTTTGCTCAACTTGGGATACCATCAATTTCACTGATCTCAGTATAGTTCCCTAATATCGATTTCTCACACTTTCTCCATGCCCTATACATATTTTCTGCTGTGTCCATTCCATATTAAATGTGATTATAGTTGAACAAGATGTCACAAAATCATTTGAGTTCTGCGGATCCCACCACATTGTTTATTCCCAGTATCCTTAGAGGTAATTAGTGGGAACGGTTGCTTATATTAGGTAGTCCATCTGTTTGGAAGTTCCCTATCATTCTAATCCCTTTGTTTCAAAACCGTTTTGGTCCCAATTTATTTTCTGCATGTTCCTATTCATATAATCGATCATCACACTATTTCCCTTTCGGCTCTTGGTTTTGTCTGTTCTCAATTCCCACCCGCTTATTCGTCTATCGTTCGCTCTAATTTATTATTTTTCAGCACTTAGTTTGTCGCTTGGTCACCCACCGTTACAGCTCCTATTTGTTTATTTTAAATTTACTCTTATACTGGGTGAATTCTAGGTCCTCAGTTCTGTTGTGTTGTCCTCTTTGGAGACCAGCCTCAACACACCCTTGGCATAGTTCTTAGTCTGTCGGAACCAGTTCAGTCATTCTTGTTTTGTGATTGCCTTTTTTCTATTGCTAGTTGGATGCCTGCATCCAGACAAACGCGTCCCTTGCCGAACTACCAATGGTCATAACCGGGTCGCATCTACACGAGTCGCTGGAACACTTGGACATGGATCTACCACCGGTGGCCACAGACGAGGATCTGTCACCCCAGTGTGATGTTTCAAACACTGCCTACGAGGCTTTGGCTGCCGACAGACGTGGATTATCCGACGAGCTGGTTCGTTTGCACAATGCACTGGATGAGGCGAATGAGTACGCACAACAATTGGAACAACAAAATAACGAACTGGTGAGTCAGTCTCTCCTGATTTTAGCAGTCACCTATCCCTCACGAGCCCGTCGAGAACCTTCGGACTAGGTTTTGATCTTTGCAAACTGTAACATGATAGCTAGCATAGTCACAACTAGTGCGCTGTTTATGGATTGATAGGAGCGCAAAATGTGTTTATAGAGACTCTGTTATCCGAAAAAAAAACAAAGGAGTTGGGTTGATTGACCGGGTATCACCTAGATGTTTGGGGACAGGCCACTTGGCGTCACACTACGGACTTGTTATCACGAGGAAAATAATCGTAATCATTTCCATTGGGGAGAAAGCGTTGTCGGCGCGGATGCTTTTTCAAACGAACGATCCTCTGAAACCTAATGGTTGGTTTACTTCCCATTGCACCGTGTATCACCGGCTCAGAATCGATGTCTTAGATCAACCAGTCCACTTTCATATGAAACGATCGTTGCCATTAGCATCACTGTTACGGTATCCTGTCTGCCGCATCAGCAAGTGCTTGTTGATCGAACGTGATTCAACTTGGAAATGTGTTTTTCACATTAGGGTACGTACCAATCAGCAGTCGACTGAACGTGTAACGGTCGCAACGTGGCTCGCAAATAACCAAGCTGGAGAATCGGGGATAAGGCACGCTCGACACGCGACTCTGAGATTATCAGAGGCCCCTCCAGAGGTGACCGTCACTGTAAACACTGGCACAAGCTACTCCCTATGCTGGGTTTGCGATGGTGTTAGAAAAGACTTAATTATCGTCATCGTGCGGGCAACTACAGAACGCCATTGGGTGCATTCTAGGCTAAACTTATTAGTAATACAGCCCCCAGTTTACTGCCATGCGTTAAACCTACGACGCTGTGACCTTCGTTTTATGCACTTTGCGAACCATATGTGTGTGTGCCTAGCCTGCGTCTCGTGTATGGTGCCGGCCGACAGACGACCTTTGTATACACCAGTCCACCGCCGCAAACTGAGGGCGTCGCAAGTGGTTGTCCACGGCGACTCTTTTTTGAATAAATTGAAATTGTTCAGCTGTAGCACCCTTTCGGTGCCTAACTGCCATGCCACTCGAAGGTTGCAAGAGGGCTAGAATACTGCCAAGTCGCTCAAGCCTAGACAGGGGAAGTCGAGAGGCAGAGGTCGGGTTCGAACCACGGACCTAACCACTTGAGCTATCTCGCCTTCCCCCGGAGAGACTCTTGTTTATCATCCAAGCTGAGCGTTGTCGTGCATTGCTATCTCCAGTCTACTTTATATACTTTATGTTATACTATACTGTGTTGTCTATAGTTCTGATTCACTATCTCTTGCATCCTATTTATGTGAATTTCGTATGTCCCTCTGCGAAACACCCGCGCTACCGTTCCGTACCGTTAGGCTTGCAGCATTTTCAGAGGCAACTTTCTGTGACCATCGCTGTACAGACCTAGCTAAATGATGCCCAACACTGACTAGCCGTAATATGTCTACGTGAGTGATGCGGGTCACCAAATTACCCGGCTCAGCGCAAACCGTTACGTGCCATATGAAGGCGTCCAATTGTCTGATCAGTGTTGACCGGTAAAGCCGATTCGGATACCAGCTATTTATTCGTAATGATGTCCTCGAGCGGTACAATTGTATTCCGATTTTCCCCCATGCTTGTAATGCAAGTGGGGACGAGATGGTTCGGTGGTTGGAGTGCGAACCACGCAAAGTCCGTGGTTCGAACCCGACCTCTGGCTCTCGACTTATCCTGTCTAGTCTTGGGCGACCTGGTAGTGTCCTGGCCCTAACGCTTCTTTCGGCAGCTGGACACTGAAAGAATGCTACAGCTGAACGATTTTTCAAACTTTTTTGCAATACAAGACGGTGTTTCCAACTGCTGTATGGTTATTTTCTGTGCTCCAACTAATCAAGGTTTGGCAGAGGTCGGTTCGAACCCCGGACCTAACCACTTGAGCTATCTCGCCTTCCCCCGGAGAGACTCTTGTTTATCATCCAAGCTGAGCGTTGTCGTGCATTGCTATCTCCAGTCTACTTTATATACTTTATGTTATACTATACTGTGTTGTCTATAGTTCTGATTCACTATCTCTTGCATCCTATTTATGTGAATTTCGTATGTCCCTCTGCGAAACACCCGCGCTACCGTTCCGTACCGTTAGGCTTGCAGCATTTTCAGAGGCAACTTTCTGTGACCATCGCTGTACAGACCTAGCTAAATGATGCCCAACACTGACTAGCCGTAATATGTCTACGTGAGTGATGCGGGTCACCAAATTACCCGGCTCAGCGCAAACCGTTACGTGCCATATGAAGGCGTCCAATTGTCTGATCAGTGTTGACCGGTAAAGCCGATTCGGATACCAGCTATTTATTCGTAATGATGTCCTCGAGCGGTACAATTGTATTCCGATTTTCCCCCATGCTTGTAATGCAAGTGGGGACGAGATGGTTCGGTGGTTGGAGTGCGAACCACGCAAAGTCCGTGGTTCGAACCCGACCTCTGGCTCTCGACTTATCCTGTCTAGTCTTGGGCGACCTGGTAGTGTCCTGGCCCTAACGCTTCTTTCGGCAGCTGGACACTGAAAGAATGCTACAGCTGAACGATTTTTCAAACTTTTTTGCAATACAAGACGGTGTTTCCAACTGCTGTATGGTTATTTTCTGTGCTCCAACTAATCAAGGTTTATAACTTCCCGAGGCTCCGTATCGTGTCCATTTAGCAGGCTAGAGATCTCCTGATGTGGAGTTGTGACCCACACACAATGCGCAGCCTGAGAACTTTTTATTTGTCGAAAGCAGAACTAGCTGAGTGTTAATAAATTCCACCTAGGTGATGTTTGTGCTTTCGCTAGGTGCTCTGTGGATTTGCTGCCTTTCTTCTGACTAGTGGTTTAACCTACTACTGGCTAAGCTTTGTTGAGTTACCGCTTTGAACTCCCATTATTTCCTCCCTCATTCATAACTATTTACCGGTCTAACTCCTCAATTTTTATGATCCCACTTTTTTTCACTCAGACCGGTTTGGCATCAGCTTGTTTATCAAGAGTATGGTTTAGGAACTGGCGGTCCCTTGATATTGCCACGTGGGTATTAATTCTGTTTCCAGTTCTCTTCTATTTTATCGGTATCTCCATAGCATTCGTCTTATGTGGCAGCCATGTCGGATTGGTTGCGTTTCTCGGGAAATTTCAATGATCCATGTTGCGTTGGTGCTGCACTGTCGGCCCCCTTCTTCTTTTCCTTCTTCACTTTTCCGATTTCACCCAATTCACCTCGTTTTGTGGAGAACCACGTTCAACAATAAGTCTGTCTTGGGCTCATCTTGGAATTAGTGAATAACGGAAGTTAAAAACAATATCTGTCCTCTCTACAACTATCATGTCGCTTGATGGTAACGTTATCTGTTTGTGTAACGTCAATCGTTTTAATGACGTAGGATGTGTAAGGTCCCAAAACAGTTGGAGTTTTTTGACATCTTCACAGTTTTAGCAGCCTAGCCAAATTGATTTTTATCAAGTGATTTACCATATATACCGTGCACGATCAAAGCCGTGAACATTGCATCAGCATGTGGTTGCACCGTTCCAGACATTTGCATAGGATCTGTTGACTTTCCTCAGTTATTCATTTTCACACACATACACTTTCACGTTTATCAGCTGTTTTGCTGGTGTGAATCAGCTGATGGATAATGACGTGGCAGCTTAGATCTCGCGAGCATAATGCTGCCATTCTGGCTTTCTCAACACTAGCTGAGTCTCGCATCCGACGATTGATTGCCCGCGCAATTGTGGTTCCTATCTCATCGCATGTCGCTTATCTCTGTATGTTTCTCCAAATTGTACGTTTGCGGAATCGAATGCATTACTATCCCCACACACTTTCCAGTAGATTTTGTATTCCCAGCGTCCCTAGAGTAAATGTCCTCTTTTCACCGCTTAACTTGCAACAATACGGTCGCCATAGTTACTTTGGGTTGCTCTAGTCCTGCTTTTGAATCATCTGCTACTGCAATGTATCCAAAATGGGCGTATTTCTGTGGTAAAGTTAACGATATTATTTTTCATTCAGCAATGAGTTTCTCCTTCCTTCACACGTACACAGATGGAGAGACTGGAATCGACCGAAACTGCTCTGCAACAACAGACTACATTGTTTACCCATGCTCAAGAAAACTGGGCCGTGACAGAGGGCCAGCTTCGCAATGTGCGTGCCAAGCATTCGGCCGAACTAGACTCTCTGCGCGGAGAATTGGTCCCGCAAATCAACCAACTCCGCGCCAGCGCCGCCACGGTTGCTAACCAAATGAGGGTTGTTCAAGCGGACAATGAGGACCTACAAGTTAGTGCTTCAGAAATGGAATCATATCCCGCACATCTTTGGTGTTGTGTGTGCTACTGTACAGTGAGGTTTTCCTGCGGGTACAACATCCTATTTCATCCGGTATTCTCAGATCTGCTAGGCTTGTCCTCACCTGACATCTGACATCCCTGGCTTCGACATTGCAAAAAATCGTTCAGCTGTAACACCCTTTCGTGCCTAGCTGCCGTGGCACTCGAAGGAACCACGAGGGCTGAGATACTGTCAGGTTGCCCAAGCCCAGACGGGAAGTTGAGAGGCGGAGGTCGGGTTCGAACCACGAACCTTCCGGTCAGTAAATTCACACTCTTACCGCTGAGCCATCTCACCCCGAAATTCTGTAAACTTATCGCTGATATTAAAACCCAGAGTAACCACACGTAAGGTCCACTCGTTTTGAAGGTGCCTTCCGTCATTTTAGTGTTGTGTCTGTGTTCCCATAACCAACGTCCGATTAAAGCCATTCTTTTGCTCCAAATCTGTTATGAAACGTCGGGTAGCACTGTACAGCCGTTTCGTATTAGGAATTATCGGAGCTGCATGACCCACGAACCTGTAGGGTTGCCATGACGTCTCTGGACCTTATCGCTGTGGTGGCTTGTGCATCTCATCACCCCACTAGTCTGTCCTGGAGACTGTCCCTGCAACGTTTCGAGAGCTTCTTTTGCTTTTGGCACCTCGAGTTGGAGGTTGAACTAAGTTACTTAGCTTTTCCCTAAAATTTAGGCTACTCTGACAGTTTTACGACAACCGCTGCAGCCCGGCTTTTGTGTCAGAGGCTTTATTTAGCCGTCTTCCTGCATGGCGTCAGTCTCCCTGGCAGTATCCCACATGTGCATCAGCCTGAACTGCATAAATGCTAATAAGTTAATGCCACTCGACCGTCGCGCGTTGTGATCAGTCAAGCCCCCCAAATCACCACATGCGACGGGGGGGTTGGTGGCGGACAAGAGTAAGCCACTGCGGACACCTACCTGAGCATTCGAAAGAGTTAACTCATGAAAGGAGTGGAAGCGATAGAATCGATGTGATGGGCGCGTTTACGTTGCCGGTCTTGTGGTTCGTTAGAAAGGCCTTCAGGACGGTGCTATTTGGTGAACCAACCATGGATTCTCGAAGTACGACAGTCAAGCATCGGTTTTGAGCACTGATGTCATGCTATCGATTATGATGATTTTCCGATCAGTAGAGCGGAGTCGTCCATCATCTTATTGCTAAGAATACTTACTCTCCCCATAGACCCAACTAGTACTTCTGGTGGCCATGTGTGCAATGGAACCTAGTCACCACCGTTTTGTGGTTTGGGTGCATTGGGCAGCTCAGTTTTCCGATTATGGATGAGGGCTAACAGTGCTTTACCATTCATTACACTGGGGGAAATTGGTAACTAACTCGGATCCTTTGTCCGAATATTGTGCCACCGGTACCAACATACGACTGTGCACGATGCGTCGTCTAAAAACTGAAATCAAGACCCCTTCTTCTCTTGTTGGCAGTTTTTCTCCATTGTTTCATGCTATTTTATCAAACGTTATTCAAAAATTTTCGGAAGACAGATCGTCAATCTTGCCGTTGCTACCTGTTAGGTAGCTGGACGCCTTTACAAATACACACTGGTACATTTTGCTCTTTATCCTTCCTGGAGATCGGGATCCACTGATATTCACGCTCTTAGCAGCTTCTTTCAGTTGTACAGAGGTTTAAGAGGTACAGAAGTACTGCAATTCTTTCGTACTGAGCTGATACGGCCTTTTCCTGCATCTGCCAAAGAATCGATCTTTTATTCCCTCGAATACCAACAACTTGGCAACGAAACAACCAGTCAGCTCAGTCGGGTTGCTGGCTGCCCTCTGCTCCGATGGTGATCTCGGGACGAAAAAGCGGCAAACGACCTTGCTAGCAATGGCAATATCATAC
This sequence comes from Opisthorchis viverrini, assembly GCF_000715545.1. Lineage (NCBI taxonomy): Eukaryota > Metazoa > Platyhelminthes > Trematoda > Opisthorchiida > Opisthorchiidae > Opisthorchis > Opisthorchis viverrini. The sequence continues at coordinate 410,568 of NW_008752050.1, read as the reverse complement.
GGGCTCTCGTTTTCTTACTCTCGAATGAAGCTATAGCCGGCAGGCTAGTGTAAATTGCGAAGTGTTTCCTTGCAGATCAGATTACCTCTGATCTGGTTGTAACATAGAGCTCGAGATAGCTCAGTGGTTAAGACGTGAACGTAATGGTCAGATGGTCCATAGTTTGATTCCAATCCCAGTACTCCGACTGCTTACATCTGGGCTCGGGCAACCTGACGGCATCTCAGCCCTCGTGTCTCTTTCGGATGGTGGGGAAGCTGGGTACCAAAGGATGTCAGAGCTGGACGGTTATTTATTGTTATTAATTATAGTATAGATGGTAGATCGACTTTATTTAGAGGATGCAGTATGTGTTGAACTGTTGAGACCCCATGCTATCACCAAACTAAAGGTCGAACAAGTGTTGGATTCAGCTGGTTCGCTACCTTAATCAATGTTCACAACTTACTCCCTCTCGGGGTTTTTCGGCAGCGGGACAGTATAGAGTGGAGCAGCAACCAATCAACACTCTGGTGAACTGGGAAATCTAGGATGCGACGATGGCCGACTTGGCAGTTTCGTTGTTCAATGCTATCAATAAATAGTTGTCCTGTTCGGTCCATCAAACTTTTGTATATCGACTTCCAGCAGGATTATACCTACACTAAACGTGGTTGCTGCTTTGTCGCATTCGAAATTTTTGTCGTGTAGTTAACACATCGAAATGTCAACATTCACTTTGATCCCGTCAATCACCGATATGTTGTTGCACAGCCGAAGCCTAAGTTTATGGGAAAAAGGGACCCCGAGGCCGGTTACTTTTGTCAGCTCATATTCTCTGTGCACACAACACTGATTGCTTCATTCCGCTCAGCCTTCCGGTGTTGCTTGATTAAGATGGGGCCAATTGGGTGACCTGTGGTCAGCAGAAACCAAGTTGTATCACGTGCGACCGATGGATAAATAGGTATTCGTTGTCTGTTTGCCTGCATCAGATAGTTCGGCAATCGTTTAAGAGAGCCGTCCGCACGCGTGCCACTGCAACTAAAGATGACAGTGTAGATGAGTGGGGGAATGTGGCATGAGCGACCAAATTGATTCGAACAGTCATCGACACGCATCAGGACAAGCGCGATCGTGAGCAGGTTTCTACATTATGTTGCCAAATGTACGCATACTTTTGAAGGGCGGTTGTAAGAAGTCATCCCATTAAGAACGCTGGAGTCCTAATTTATCTTGCATTTAGTAATGCTGTCAGTCCAACTTGGCTGACGATCGACGTTGTCGTGTTTGACGGTTTCTCGTGCGTATTTTCTGTTTTTGAGCCACACAATTCCGCTCATTCGTCCCGTAATATCACCCGTTAGTTAATCCGTGGCAAAAACAATAAACAACGGGGCGTAAGCATTCCATTTAGTTACATCCACATCTCTCACGTCCTCGAGCGATACGATTCTCGGCTAAGATGAGCTTTTGGCGTCATTTCAATGTGTAGCATCAACAGCTGATTGGATGCTTTAACTTACTTTCCAATTCTCAGTCCCTCATCCTTCACCCATATGTTCTGCTCCAAAGTATATGGCCTACTTCATCATCCCGCCGTTGTTGCTTTCAGCTCCTCTTTCTTCACCCCGCTCTCTGTCTTCGTTGCTTTAGCGCCGCTTGTCTACAACATCTTCAGAACTAGAAAAGATGGTGGCTGAACGAAATCGCTTAGCCGAGCGTAATGCGGACCTTCAGCGTGAATTAGTTACCACCCGGAACCTAGTGGAAACAATGGCCCGTAACCAACACCAAAGCCTATCCGCTGATCGTTCGCTGCATGGTCGAACTGGGGATGCTTCTGTTTCTGCTGTGGCGGCGCACCATAGCCCCCACTCTCACATCAATGGGTCGGTTGAAGAATGGGTGGAAGCAGCCCGAATAGAGAGTGCCCGGAAACAGCGGTACACAAACGGGATTTATACAGAATCGGTTGTCCCCTGTTCTCGCTATCCTCCGCAGCACTCCGATTCCTCCGAGTGTTTGTCATCCAGTTCACCGGATAGGCGTGCATCTATGCCAAATGGTCATAAGTGTAAATCTTCAATGCGAAAATCAGTACGATCCTCGAAAAACCGTCATTCTTATCACCTTTGCGAAGAGCTTGCCCGACTGACCAACCGAACTGCCATGCTGGAGTCCGTCGCACTCGCCTTGACACAGCAGCGCGAGCAAGTGAGTTATCGATCTGGTCCTGTTTCTCTGTCTTCTGAGCAGATCAATGAAATTCTACGTTATCGCTTTTTATTATCAACAGAGCGAATGTTGTATCATTTGCTTGTTTTTTTTTCGTACAAACCGCAAAGTGATCACATAATACAACACTGAAGCGTCTCATCGTTTTTACGTTCAACGGCTCGAAATTTCGTGTTTGCGCAACCAGTAAATGCTTCCCCCTGAACAGACGTCTTGTTCCTTAACTTCAAGCTCCATCTGCACTTGAGCGACACGGCCGCTCCCATGAAATTGCAGATTGACCGTCACCGCGGGGCGATGCACTAGGTCACTGCTGGTTAGGAAGTGGGTTGAATTGGACTATTCAGAATTAGAAGGGCTGGAGGAATTTCTTGAAATAGACTAGTTTGTCGAATTCGGGCCCTGAGACCAGTGGATTTGTCACCAGAGAACTTCTTAGCTGGGCCTCAATATATAGTGGCTTTCCATATCAGCTTTCCTGTAATCTTACCCTGTTTCATCTTTATCGTCCTCTATGCATCTGATTCATGGTTATCCTTCATCACTTCCAGTTCGTTTATGGCAACGTCTTCAACGTAGTTTGTTATTCCCACCAATGTATTCTTTCACTCAGGTGCGTCCGGTCTGCCTTGCGAAACTTGCGATTTTTACACTCGCTTTGAAAATTCTTTTCAACCAATCTAGATTCAGTATAGGACTCTTAGTCGATAGATTTATGCCGTGTGGTTTATACGTACCAATCCACCCCCTAACCATATATGTGATGGCTATGCCTGTGATGCCTGGTTGGTGTTACCCCATGGCACACGTTCAGTTCGTGGTCAAGTCGCCTTAGGGTGCATGTTTGCTTGTCTTTCAACTGGTTTTTTTGTGTACCAGCCTTAATGTACTATATATGCAAGTTTATCTTACCTGGTGACCACACATTCAAGATATCGGTCACCATAGTTTCCGTGAGTTTACCCTGGGCGGCGTTGAGAAGTAGAACACTTTCTCAGTCACTGCTGCGGTTGATTCACAGCTACAACGTCGTAGAACTTGACTCAATTGAGCAGTTGCCTTAGTCGCACATTTATACCGCAGTTACGTGGCACCCCTATACGCACTCGCAGTATTGTTAGCGCTGGTGGAATATATATTTTGGCTTGAATACAACAGTATTCGGATTTCGTGAAAAGTTGCTAAATTCGTACTGTGACCGTACACTACCCGATCGGGGTTGTCGCACACTAATCATTTCCCCTGCACTGCACACTATTTCCCTTGGGTTGCAAATTTGAAAAGGAACCATTGGATCTGCCCTACCTGGTAGGACGCATGCCACCGATATTCGATATTTTTACCAATGCGTGGATAATTCAAATACCACAATATCGTTGAACCGTGCCAGTGGTCGGTTACCACAGCCAGATAATTCAGTAGGAACTGTTTTCCATTCGTAGATAGATATATATAGATAACTTGTAGGTCTTCCCATATCTGTTCCACCGTGAAAGCTCTTCTCTATGGGTCCAGCATTCGACTCGAATGTTTTTTTCGTCAGTCATCATGTAGCTTCTAGATGATGCTATTAATACCACTGTCCTCTGAGAAAGTATAATTCAGTTTCAGAAATGCCTCCGATACCCGCTGCTCAGGTGGGGTCATTGGCTACCAGATCTGCACAGTGTCAGCTCTAGTAACGGACTCCATGTACAATAGGGAACCGAGTTAATCCATGTCGCTGTTGACCCTACTGAGCCACTTTTGCAGTTGTCCTCCGACACGATACTACTTTGCCGTGCGACTGAATCCGTGAAAACTGAGTCCCATCATCTCTGCGTGATCAGTACTTGAGACTTCTTAACAGAACATACTCTGGGCACAGTTCAAATGACTAAATCAAAATGATGACCTAATGTTTGGTGCGATCTGACAATGGCTCAATGGTTAGAGCGTGAATTTGCTGACCGGAAGGTCCGTGGTTCGAACCTGCCTCCCGACTTCCCCTGTCTAGGCTTGGACAACCTGGCAGTATCCCAGACCTCGTGCTTCCTTCTGATGGCATGGCAGCTGGGCACTGAAAAGGTTCTACTTCTGAACGAGAAATGCGAACCATAGTAACTCTGGTTTGGAAAAAGACACGTCAGTGGGTGGAACCGACCCGCAGCTCTCCCGCTTACCATTCCGAAGTATATTTTTCGTTCACGCCACATTTCAAGATGATCTAAAACATTGTTTTACTGTTGACTTTACCGCGTAGTATATAGAATTCCGTTGTATGCTTAACCGTCCTGTTAGACACGTTACTGGTTTGACCATTCTTGGCCTCTTGGACAAGAGAACTCAAATTAGCTGACAGAATGCCGGTCGTTTTAGCCAGCTTCAATGTCGGTGGTTGTAATGCATAGAAAGTGCGATAAAATCATTCGTGGGTCCACGGTGACCCATGAATCCGGACTTCTTTCTGGTTTCCCAACCCAGTCACAGCTCCTTTCTGCTCCCGGACTCCTTTGTTCCCCTTTTGATCAGGCGTTTTCCGATGAAGACTCTTGTGTACATCTGTCCTTGGATGAGTCTCTTCGGCGCTTCGTGAGTGGCTAGGTTGGCATGCGCCTATTTCGTTGGTGGTCATATGACATTTGTTTATACTCCAGCATCTTCTGCTACCATCGTTGTTGCATGTTGCTCTCTACTACACGCCTTAGTTTCCAGTCTCATTTAAGACTCATGCTTGCTCGTGTCCGAGGAATTGTTCGAAGTTGGGGTCATCCCGAATAATTTTGAATGTGTCATCGCTGTTCCACTTTTATAGCTGGCAGCCCAACAGAAAGCGGAACAGATGAACGGGCAACGCTCCTCTGTTCCTGTGGCGTCTTCGACCTTGTGTTCAACGCAACAAAAACCCATACCACATTCAATGAGTGGTGGTGTTTGCCCGACTGCCCTGTCGGAGAGTGGCCCAAATCCTGCCTCTGCACCAGTCGGCTATCCAGATTCGCACAACTCTACAAGTAAACATGAACTGGACACTGATGCTGATTCATCCGCCTTCACCGATCTTAGCAAGGTTTCTCCGGTTTCCAGGAACGATCATGTTGGCATAGTCACATCCACTCTACCTCACTCCTCTCCAGTTTCAGCTAATTTGTCCAGACTTTCTAGTACACAAGGTGAGCAACTTTTATCCTGAATGACAAATGAACAAACCAATGATTGAATGAATGAGTGAGTGGTGTGAAAAGGTGGATATCAGCCTACTTCGCGGTTTACATGCGCAATCTGTCAATGATGGATGGACAGTACCACTGAGTGGATAAATTACCTAAAAGCCTCTGGCGATAATTGTTTCGATTCTCGGGCATAGACACTCCATTTGTCTATCGCACAGATAAGCAGACCTATTATTAAGTTTCGTCATTTCGAATTCAGTTGGTTTGGCACACACGAGTCGCACGTTTGTTCAGTTTTACTATTCTATGCGTACCCTACGTCTCCATCCCAAGCGTATGTGGTTTTTGGCAACTCCCGGGTTTCGTAATATTAATTGGAATACACTTATGGCAACTTTCATTCGTTGACAAACAAACTTACCAAACTCCACACGTGCAGAATCTCACAGTTATAACTAGCGTTAATTCGCAAGCGGTGTGCGTCTCATGGATTTATCGCTTTCGGAAGCTTATCGACGTCGCTCGCCTGCGATCCAGGGTCCTCCATAAGAGAGTTGTGTTTGTTTTCCAGGCAGTATTGCAAAGACGGTATATTGCCCCTCTCTTCGGGCGGGAAGTACTTTCGGGGTAGCTGAGACGTTTCCCTGTGGTAACTCAAACTGTCCAGTAAATCGACTAAGGATGCCAATCAACGCCAGCAGTTTTTTTGTGTCAGTGTAGTTTAAGCCAGCCATTACTGAGTACAAGTTTGTCCCACGTGGCTGATCAGACACTGATTGCCAACTTATTGCTGTGGATTGAAGCCCTGCTGAAGTTTCCCAAGATGCGCTCTCTTGCTGTAGAACAACAGGGATGTAACAGCTCTGGGTTTCATCAACTGGATGCTCCTCAGTACTTGCGAAACCTAACTAATGTTCTCAGGAACAGAAGGGTCCCATCCGGCTTTAGTTTTCCAGGTTTTCAGGTGCTCTCTGCTTTTGTTGTCTGATAAGGGTGTGACAGCCTTGCACGCTTGTCGAATATTCGCAATGTTGCTGTGGACTGTATTGGTTGGAACTCAGTTCTTAAAGGCTTCACCGTATCTCAGATGCCTTTTGCTAAACGTGCGTCTATTAGATGGGGATCAGTAAGCTGGCGATGTGGTAGAGTACATGATTCAGTAAATGAAAAATCTGACCAAGTGGCAGTGCAATATATCATGATGGTTCACCCGCAGAACGTATGTGTCCTTCAAACTGGTTTGTGACGGCAGGCGTCACACCGTTCAGTAATGTCATTGGCAGCCACAACAGATGAGAACACTTCTGCTTCACTGTCGTGCAACTATGTCTAGCCTACCACAAACACCCGAAGTGCCTACACCACTAGCGCTCAGCCAGACAATTTGGCTAGAAACTGACAGCATAAATGCCACTGACATCGGTTAGCCCCCATATAGTTCAGTGTCTTCAGCCAAGCATAAAAAGAGACACGTGAACTCCATCATCGATAGCACCCAAGCTTTTCGTAACATCCTTCATTCTCGTTCTCAGAGAAATTCGGTAACAATCGGTAGATTTATTGCTAGGCAACGTTTCGCTTTTGACACAAAAGCTTCGTCAGACCAAGTGACCAGGTTACGAGGTTGGTCGAGGTTTGAGGTGGAAGGATAACCAATCAGTTAAGTCGAGCCAAATCTGTGTTCGGTATCGACCAAGG
>NW_008752050.1:384377-403331 GCF_000715545.1 Opisthorchis viverrini | reverse complement strand
CTCGACTTCCCCAATAGAAAGAAAGAAAGCGTTCAGCTGTAGCACCCTTCCGGTGCCTAGCTGCCATGCCACCCGAAGGAAGCACAAGTTCTAGGATACTGCCAGGTTGCCCAAGCCTAGACAGGGGAAGTCGAGTGGCGGAGGTCGGGTTCGAACCACGGACCTTCCGGTCAGTAAATTCGCGCTCTAACCACTTGGGCCATCTCGCCTTCCCCCCTCCCCCCAATAGAGCCCACATCACGGTAAGGCCCAATCTCTTCGTGACTGTTGTTCAGTAACGTTTGATGGCCTGAGCATGATTATCGTCAATGTAGGCAAACCCAGTTAATAGGGTTCGGATGAACAAATTCCCAGACGCAGGTACCCATGCCGTTGAGTACCAAATCAGAATTTGGTTGGCATAGGCCGGAAAATATAGGGTTCATTGTGCCAAAACTCCTTCAGTACAGTATTTCTATGTCTGTGTCACTTTTCTTTTTCACCAGACGCTTCACCTTTCCATTTTCTCTACAGAACCGTACAAATCCGATCCTGGTCAGTCTACTCGGATCCCAATGACACGCGTCGAATCGGATACCGTTAGATTTCCCGTGACCAGGTCCGACGGCCTACAGATGAATGGGTTGCAAGGTAGTCGTCCCTCACCCAAAAAAACTGCACAAGACCAAAAGGATTCAGATCTCCTGGGTAAGTGACTTTTTGTACGCATGTTTACACCGATTCCCGTTACTGACACATTCCCACGTATGCATCTCTAACGATGCCCATCATCCGAGCGTACCGTCGACTATTCGACACGAGCTCTTTTGTGTGATCAGTGTGCGGACTATGGTCAAGCAAGTGGGTAGGGCATCAGACTGACGTCGTGGTGGGGAAGGTGCGTTCAGATTACAGGGACTCTATGTGATTTATGGGCTTCAATTTCTGCGACTATATAGGTGATATCTCCTCTGAATGTGGATTATCTACCGGTCGTTCTAACTCTCACGCTTTGGACTACCGGTTACGAATCTGTGCTTACTTACTTACCTTTGGAACGGTCTTTTTCTCATTTGTTCCTGTCCAGATCCGGATCGTATCAATGAACTTCATCGACGCAATCGACTTCAACCGCTTCACTTACGTACGAGCTACCCAGTGGAAACCCAGGCACGTTATCTGTTTTTTCTTCGGGTCTGTTAGTCGTTTTCATCATCCCACTGCCCATATCAATTTCCTGTGTACGATGTACGATTTTGTCCAGCTTCTCTTTTCCTCAGTAGCTCCCGAATCATATAACTGGTGAAAAATTTGGGCCCGTATAGGAGTTCACAAGGTGCTCTCAGTTCGGATGATGTGATCCAAATTCCTTTAGCTCCCCCCTCCAAACCAGCTTTCTGGGTAACTTCCTTGCCTCCTCTTTTGTGGACGGTAAGCACGAGACTTCTTCATTTTCTGTTGATTTGGACTTCCTCACACAGTGCGTCGAGCCAGAGCAGGTGGCTGGTGCCTTATCCCATCTTGCATCCACCGGACAAAGCAGGGGACCCTTTCTTCTCTCTAAACCGAAACAATCGTTCCGCAAACCGTCTGCCACGAATGTTTTGGGCACTGTACCTGAAGACCATCGAACTGTTCTGCGTGAAGTGGATGAGGACAACCTCCTTGAGGCAACCCATCGAAATTCGGTCCCTGGTTCTAGTCAGCCACCTAACCGACTGAAACTACAGGAAACGGTCGTCAGCTCGAAAGTGGACTCTCCTGTTGCTGCCGGGTATCAGCCGATTCCGAGGAATATTCAGGCAATCACGGATGCCCTGATCGCCGCCTCGTACGATCCTTCTGCGATGGCCGAAGCGCTCTCTGCGGAGATATCGAAGGCTTCATTGACCGCCAGAAACAGTTCGCGGTCGGGCGATACTAGTCAGTCCACTGTGCGCACACATTCAGCCAAACCGGGAATGCATCTAGAAACCTCGGATGTGAGTTTTTTCTTAATTTTTCTCCTTTAACAGTAGTAAATCGCTTATAAGGTTACTTGAATTTCACACTCATGCATTACCGGAATGAGGCATGAACTGGGCATAGCTGCCCCATGGTCACTTGCAATTCATTTGCTCTCTTTGAAGAAAAACGGTTCCCTGGTTTTTACTCGTGCACATTTTTGCTGCCGAATCATTCTGTTTAGAGCTCCTAACCTGTCTGCGCCAGACGTTTTCAGACCTTTGAATAAGCCGGCTTGTGAATTCCGCCTAAAGCGGCGCACATCACGCTTCGTTTGCTGCACCACGCATCAAAGTATGTCGTTGTTGTTCGATCTGCACTACCGCCAAAACCCAGTTCAATTTTGTAACAGTGTCCAATTGTACGCTGTGTATCCACTCGGAAAAGACAATCCTACTTAACACGGGGGGTTCGAGGTGATGAATAAATGGTAGGACTTTTTGGTCTCATGAAAACAATCGGCCGCGTTTTGCGTTCCGATTTTCACCAATCAGATAGCTACACCAGGATTCGAACGCATGATTTTCGGGTCCAAAGTTCACAGCACTAAGCGGTCGCTAACCTTATTTGAGTGCAAAAATAAGAAGCGCCTGAGCCTAATGGGAAGTCTGCTGGGATCAACACTGGCACTCACTGTTCTGGGAACGCCGGAATAGAAAATAACCGCGATATTTTCCTTATCACCAACGCTAAATATTTTGAATATTTTCCAATATTCTTAGTTCCCTTCATTCCAATTACTCAAATGACTTTTGACTTTTCCAGACACTTAGTTTCCGAGACTGAGCTGTTTTGACTTTCAAGTTATCACTAGATAACTTGGAATGCTCGATACTTGCAGCTTTTAGCTCGTTCCACTTGCTTGTAACCCTGGTCTGATGAATACTTTGTTTTGTACACCCAGAAGGATAAGTAGCACGGATCAGATAGCAGACTAGGAGGAGTTTCTAAGACACAGTTTGTCAACGATCAGTTACGCCGACCACTACGTTGTGACTCAAATCAAGCCTATCTCTTGGTTTAGGGAACAGAGAAGAAGAGTATAAGTCTCCTACCGATCAAAGGTGACAATGTAGCCAATAATCTCCGATACAATGGAGGTCGGTTCTAAACCGCCGGGGACGAGATGGACCAAGTGGTTAGAGCGCGAATTTACTGACCGGAAGGTTCGTGGTTCGAATCCGACCTCCGCCACTCGACTTCCTCTGTCTAGGCTTGGGCAACCTGGCAGTATCCCAGCCCTCGTGCCTCCTTGTGGCATAGCAGCTAGGCACCGAAAGGGTGTTACAGCTGGACGGTTTTTTTACACTACAGAGGCGAGCAGATAATTCGACCGCCGGTTCTGGCTCGTTCAATCTAAGCTCGTTCGCGGTCGCCGTGAGACGCCCTGGCAGAACAGTTTATGTCTACCTTGTGGAGTGTCTTAACACCCCCCCCCCTTAACATGGTGATGCAATTAATGTCGCAACTGGATTGCGTGGGTCAGAGGTCAAACCAAAAACCATAGTCACTGATCGCTGGACGTCTTGATACCGGCAATCGCACTGACCTCATTCGTTATTTCCAAGTCCAATGCGGATTCAGGTAGAACATAAGGTTGAGGGACTGCGCCTGCCTGATGAGTGGCGAAACCGATCACAGGCTGCTAAAGAGGTCTCAGCAACCTTATGAGTAGTGTCTTCCGAGTCTTGTTGCTGGCAATTTCCGGGAGCATAGTAATTAGAATACGTCAGCCGGTAGTATGTGTTCAGAATGTTTTGATTTTTGATCATCGTGGCACTGATCATGTGACCAATTGTACGCATTCAGCAAGTGTCCATTCAACAATGGCCGATCTCCATATTGCCATGTAACCTTGGCATATCATGACGTCCATGTCTTGGAAAAATGGACTCAGTTTTCGATTCCCTTTTGTTTTCTACGCAAGCCTTGTTTCTAGCTGCATCGTAGCTCTTTCAGTTCCACTCTGTATTCTCGTGAGCTTCAGAGGAGCTGAACTGTTCTTCCATTGCTTCAACTTGTCGCTGGTTTTCTTATTTTGCTCCGCTGTGCAGCCGATTGAACTAAAACTTAGCCATCTGTGCACACCCCTCATTGTATGAGCCGACACGAACCACATGGTCAATGAAAATGTCATGCCGACAGTATGCAGGCAGCGAGTTGGCTGGATTTGTTTCATCTCGATCTTGTTTAGCTTATTGACCGAGATGATCTTATTTTGCATTCCGTGGTATCGATGTTTACAAGCGTGCCAATTCGTACAGTGCCTAACCGAAGCCAAATATGTGGAATGTTCGGAGTGTCGCCTTCCTGGCTGGTCATCACTACCGTGCATGTTGCCAAGTGCACATTTCTGCAATTTTATGTGTAGTCGTCCTCATAGCTTTGGTGTTTTTTCTCTGAATTCGCTCCAGGAATTGGAAAAAAATTGGTGTTTTTCTCTTTTGATGGGGTGTGTTCAGAGTGAAAGAAGTATTAGTTATAGCAAAATGTTGTATGCTCCACCCTTTCCAAACTGCGAATTGCGCGAACGGCTAAAAATCGCTTCTTGAATACGGTACATCGATTTTCTGAGAAACATCTTCGCTGATTAGTAAAGTATCTCCTCCATTAATCGTTGCAGGCGGACTACAGCGCACGCTTCCTGCATTCAGAGGTGTTGGAGAACTTTTTTGTGTGATGCATCATTCCTCTTATTCTTTCCAGTGTTCGGGGTTCCTAATCTTCCAGAGAGGCACATGCCTGATGGTACAGGTGTGCACGGTAAAATCTCTGTCGAACCTTCAGAATTCCTTACCTAGTGACAAATCATAAGTAACCTGCTTGGAAGGAAAATTTTCACACGGACCTGCCATCTAAGAAACCGTCCCTCACGGACGGCGTATGTTGAAGTGTGATTCAGGGATGACGGTCACCATATTCTGTCTCCGTGCCAGCTTACCACACTGCACCTTGTGGCCGAATAGCGTAATATTCAATAACTACCTGAAATGTGGAAGTTCCTGCTAACCTTAGACATTCGCGAACTACGCGCTGTTGATGGTTCCTAGCATTGATAGAACAGCGTTGCAACGCTTCACGGATTCCCAGCATTTACTCACTTCATTATAAATTCGGTTTAGCATGGTCGAGCTGTCATACAATTAACCGAGTAGTACTGCATGTATGTGTGCAGTCTGATAAATCATGCATAACAGTGGTTGCGATCCGTAGTTCAGTACGCTCGATCCCGATGTGCGCGTGTGACCAAACAGGATGTGGAGTTTCTTTCTAAAATTTCACCCTAAATTTACGAAATTGTTCAATGTTTCAATCTTCTGGTTTGTTTGAGAAAATACCTGGCTTGCTAACATAGAAAGACTCCGTCGATATGTCTTTTCACCGTACTGAAGCTGAATCGTCTACAGAATTAATTCTGTCAATCCTTCCTTTCCTTCTGTCTAGCTCAACGGTGTTTCGCGGCGCGTCATCCAGTCCACTGATCTCACTCCCCCTACCTCGTCGCCTTCCAAACACTCGCATTTTATTGACGAGAACACAAACCCTCCCGTTTTATCGGTTTCAGTCACTGGAAACATGACGTCTTCTCCCGATCGCTTCGTTCGCCCATCAGCCCCCTCTCGTGCTCGTGGGCATCGACACAACTCTGGCGGAGACAGTGAGGACTCGCTCAGTGTTGCTTCTAGTATTCGAAGTAACAAGGTCAGTTTAAGTTCGCCATTATTGACACCCCTCACCCCCTCATCTGTCTATAAGGTCATAGCTGAAACGGGGGCACCACCGCCTCATTGTTTTCCACTCTTACTACACACCGGCATTATCCCCCAACGAATCATTGTATTCATTACAGGCACGTAGTTTGTCTTACATTGAAGATGAGGCAGTCTTAGACGTAATATGCTAACCATAAGGTTCTGAAGATTTCGACAGCCCACGACCGCTTTCGCCCTTGTTGTGGCTCATCAGATAGGCGCAGTCCCCGAGTTTCTGTGAGTATTTTGCTAATTTCCTTCAATTTGGATTAAAGCAGAACGGAAACTCGGAGACTGAACCTACGGGATGAGCCCCAACAAAGGCAAAACCGGTTATACGCTGTCCAGGAGTTTTCAGCAACCTTATGAGTAGCTTATTACGTCTACACATGCACCGCTATATCTGGAATATCGTCGTATCAGCTCAAACATGAGGCGGCATGGTGCAGCACATTCTGCTGCCTAAAAGCATCATAGAAATGGGAGATTTAGCTGTGTACTAGGTGAATCTGGCGTCAAAACGAAGTTGACATGCAAACGAGTGTATATGAGGTAGTCTTCCTCAGGCAAAATCTCTTCATGTGACACTTCATTAGGTCGATGGTAAATCTAATCAGCCCACTGTCGGTTCCACCATTGAGGCTCATCAACTAGGCCCATGTTCAGAAATCCCATACATCTTATTTTATAGTTGAACACTATATTGAGCCAGTGTTGAGTGACACACCTATTAATACATCCGAGAGACAGTTGAAATCTTCCTGGATCTCTCGATCTTCATATTCTTCAACCGAATGTGTCACACAAAGACCGTCTTATGTTTCAGCTGAAGTGATATTCAATATCTCGGAGTATGCCCCTTCAAATGGTACTACTACTCATGACGTGGGTGAGAACTCTAGAAGCGCAACTTTTAAAGATAATTGCCTTTATTTGAAACCTGCGCTTTGATAATCTCACGTGCACCAATGTTGACGTGAAATGGTAAATTTGGCGAAGGACTAATCCATCAGTCCACTAGCCATGTACCAGTAGACATTTATTTTGTGTTTGCGGTAGATTTAACTGTGTCTCACGTGAGTCTCTTTTGTGATATGCTTCAGCTAATTGTTTTTCGCAAAGGCTACAGTGTCATATCAGGATATGTTAAATTCCACTCTAACTGAAATAGGAAGTGGCCTATGTGCATCACATTCAGTTTATTAGTACGAACGAGGGGTTCGGTTGCATTTCCGTTAAATCTCCATTTAACACTAGTTTATACTGCTTCCAGTCTGCTGATTTTGAAAAACTTCGAACAACTTACTATTGTTCGAGGTGTTTGTGAGCCTCTTTGCTTTCTGCGTACTCCCCACCGCAAGTTCTAGTTTGTTGAAATCATCGATCATCAGATCTCATCCTCCCGGTTGAATATAAGTCACAAGTTAAATTTATTTTTCACCGCTTAACTTTACCCGGCCATAATCCCCATAGACATCTGTGGACATCTGTTTCGCAATTAGCAGGTCTCGTGCGTGCGTTTGAGTTTCCGGCGTGTGACACATTAGACCACAGTGTGTTCACGTGTGTGATGTGAGGCATCGTCTGCGGCTGCTCAGTCTAAATGGTACTCTTCCTTAGCATGGAGACCCCGGGTCCGAGTTCCGACCAATGACGGTCTTTCCGTTTGCATGATTTTCAGTTAAGTCTGTTGTAGCATGGGATGTTAGGAAGTCAGTGGTATTCGATATTCGCTATATAGGGCACCGTATGCGAACTGCTGTGGGCGCGTACGAGTATAGGGGAAGCTTTCACCTGAGTTCACCAAGTCCAGTGGTATAAGACAAGGCTGTCCTCTCACTGTTCCTCTTCAACTTTGTTGTTGATATGCTGCTTCGAATTTCTCTGCCGCCCTGAAATTCTACCGACACGTTCCCTCACAGACATTGAATATGCAGACGATATTGATCCCCTTGGTTCACATCCCTCCCCAATGCAGACAGTTTGAATAAGCGAAATATCTCTGCCGCATGGTTTGGCATGCGCCTCACACCTGCAAAGTGCAAAGTGCTGCTACAAGGCTGGGTGGAGTCGAATCCACACCTCATACTTGCAGGTGAGCCGATCGACGTGGTAGATAAATTTGTTCACCTGGGCAACTGTATCAGTTCCGGTGGATTAAAGATAATAAAAGATAAAGCGTTCAGCTGTAGCACCCTTCCGGTGCCTAGCTGCCATGCCACCCGAAGGGAGCACGAGGGCTGGGATACTGCCAGGTTGCCCAAGCCTAGACAGGGGAAGTAGAGTGGCGGAGGTCGGATTCGAATCGCGGACCTTCAGGTTAGTAATCCGCGTTCTAACCACTTCGGCCATCTCGCCCCAGTTAGATCCATATCCCTCATAAAATCCGCAAGAAGCACTGCCAGGTTGCGCAAGACATACGAAATCTGTTAATGTTTGACTATCGGTGTCTCCGAAGCAGTGGTCCGGTCTGGTGGGGATATCGGATTAGTAACGCTTAGGTACGCTAGATGGAAGAAGGAACTCTCCCGCTATGGATGAATTACTCAGGATTCATAGGTCACTCATGCCAGAAGACCGTCTACCTCTCAGAGCTCTTTTCATCCAGCTCTGTTGTAATTGGAAGCGACTGAGATCTAGACAGTGTATGATCTGGCAATAATGTATGAAAACACTAAACAGTAAGCTGAGTCGGGTCGACAACTACCGCCCCTCTGGATGGGCACCTCAGGAGAGTCAACTCACAAATGCAACTCACACTAGCAGAAATGGCCCAATCGCGCAATCAGTGGCGCCCATGCATCGCCTTCAATGTGTATCTACCCGATTTCCGAACAAACTGAACATGCCTTCGCCTCCGAAGCTTGGTTGTATATTCCACTTTCTCGTTTTCCGGTGATCGACACTGCAGTGAAACCAATGTGTCTATGGCGCACGATTTATAGCCGATAAATTGAAAATTGAATTAAATTCGACGTTCGCGAGGATGCAGTAATGGCACACTCCGGTTCTGAAATGTGCCGGTATGGAAATTGATACTACTGGAACCACAAGGCACGTAGAGCACACATTCGCACAGATTGTGTGACGTAGGAGAGAAGACCGGAGCGAAGTAATAACTTGCATGTATTGAAACCGAAAGTACAGGCGCAAGTCAACTACAGGTACAGCTATTGCTCAATGTCACTTGAAGAGGTGTACAATCGGGCCACTGCTTCTTGTCTGGGTCTCGTCATGGCTACCTGTAATAGGGAGAGAGATACGCACAAATTAAGTCATACGGTAAACATGCGTGGGCAGGTTCCGTCAAGTTCGGATTGTGTTACACTCTCTTCAACACAGCCCAACTCACCTTCCCGTCCCAATTCGAAACAATTTCCGTGCACTTTTCATTGTTTGATTCGCCGCTGAAAATTGTTAGGACCTAGCATAAGACTGAGTAAAACTTAACCCACACCTCGTGCAAATGAGCCGATCGATTTGGTAGATGAACGGATCTGTCTGAACAGCTGCCTACATATCCGCAGGCTAGCGAAAGATGAAGTCACTCGCCGATTTGGGGTGGTCAGAGCAACGTTTGCCAATCGACATT
This sequence comes from Opisthorchis viverrini, assembly GCF_000715545.1. Lineage (NCBI taxonomy): Eukaryota > Metazoa > Platyhelminthes > Trematoda > Opisthorchiida > Opisthorchiidae > Opisthorchis > Opisthorchis viverrini. The sequence goes on along the minus strand of NW_008752050.1, from coordinate 394,004 downwards.
TCGTGGTGCCGACGTGGCATCTGTTTGACTCTCAAGGACACTGCTGCGGTGCGATCTATCTTCTATCTATCATCTTACCTCACGGACTAGAGACGTCACCGCGTGGAGTAAATCGTCGATTACTCTCTGTGTGAGCATCAGTTTCTCCGAAGCGTCACGCGGTTAGGTTAAAGGCATTATATCATTTATTCTGGTGTACACCGGAAGGTTTTCATAGTGGAAAACAACCCCACCCGAATGAATGCTAGAGGAGTGTTTGCCTCACGGTGCTCCCCTCATTCAGAATAGTGATGACCCAAAGGTGGCTGGTCTGACAGCTTGGCGCGAAGGTTAATACAAGTCAACTCAATCGTGTACGAAACTGCCTTCTCCCCGGTCGGGGACCTCAGGATGAGGCAAACCAGTGGTTAGTCACCTTGACAAGTATGATCCAGTCACTCAGCCAATGGTAGTCCGGCCTACTGCCCTCAGTGCATAGTCCCTCCATCTGTTGCTTATCGGACAAACGAAGCAATTAGACATCAATGAATCAGTCTGTCCGTTGCCTCCGATGTATGACTATCATCCCTTTATTCTGCAACAGTGTCGGGACTCGATGCGCAGGACGATATCACTTTCGCTCTGTCAGCGACGGGGGAGCATGGAGGTCAAGAAATTTATCCTAACCATATTTCAGTTCAATTAATTAGTTGTCAAACTCGGGGACTGCGCCTACCTGATGAGCCCCAAGAAGGACGAAACCGGTCGTGGGCTGTCGACAAATTTTCAGCAACCTTATGAGTAGTGCATTACGAATATAGTTGTCAATCTGTTTGCTGATCTTACCAGGAGAGACATCATCAGTGCTTGGTTGTGTTTAGTTAACTACTAAGTATCTGTCCCGATATTTGTTAAACTATCCTTCTGGCTTACTTTTCTTGTCAGCATAACATTACCCAAGAAGACAGTAATAAACCCTTGACTGCATCCAACTCATCTCCACATTTTCGGTGATCGTTCACCATCTAGGTCCACCTATCCGCCACCACGCAAGTTGCGATGTTCTGTGTCTGTTCAGTTTGGAAAGAGTTTTACCCATGATTGTTTGTAATCTCCCATCGGAAAGAAGATGGTTTCCCTTTATTCGACGAAACTGCGTGACCCGGTTGATGTTGTGCATTCTAGTCATGCGTGTTTTTCCATACACCACAGAGATCCTGGTGTGCACTTTCGCTATAGTGCAACCGTTTATCATTTCCCTGGCCTCAGTTCATTTGTCACTGCAACATAGCCATTGGTTGTCACCCCACCCCTCACTGCACGTTGCATCCACGCGCCCAGTCACATGGTTAGCTGTCCAGGTGCGGATTTATCCCTGTTAGAACGCTTTTTTCTCACTTTACAATGTTGTTTCGGCAGCTACACGATTCTGTTCATAAATCGTCCCGTGGTGTGAACATAATTTGGGTGTAGCCTAGAGATTTCCACTCGTCCCAATGAAGCAGGCTTCTTCGGTGACAGACCGCAAACTCAACACTCTATGATTCCACTACTAACAAGAACTCAGTAGCTCAGGTCTCCTCTAAGTTCTCCAAAATATGCTATGTGGTCACGGCATCTGTCCTCTGCCTTATATTGCAAAGGAGAAAAATCTGCCCGGTTCATTCATTTTGAGCGAATCGTGAGCAAGTTTCGTGGGACGCGGTCCTATGTTCTCGGTATTTTGTTCGCTCCAGATAGGTGAGTTCAGTGTGTAAAATAGCTGAAGGAATTCGAAAGACCATTTTACGAAAGCTGCGTCATGGCAGTTATGTTATCTCATCCGCAGGATAGCTCTCCGCGATCTGGGCACTCAGAACCACGACAGTCGCACATCTTTATGTGTCCTCATGTTGTTTGGCCTGCTTATCTAAGTGATGCGCAGTGAAGAGGCCTTTGTCGCGTGCACCGAATTTTAAGCGAATCAGTTCATTTCCCCGACTAGTTCTGCTCTCGTTACCATCACGCTCCACCGCGGTCGGTCAGATCTGTGTCTTATTCCCGTCCGAACAACAGCCGATCTGATATAACCCTTTTGGAGAAAGTACGAACAGCCAGCAACATAGAGCATAAGAGCCTCGTAATGTTTCGCTGTTTTCGTGGTCCTTATGTTCGGTAACTCTTTGTGTCGACTGTTCTCTTTCGCCATCTCGCAGTCACGATGTTGTCGTATCTGTTTGTATCATTCGGCCACTTCCTTAGCCCATTCGTCTCTATCGGTACTTCTTGGTTGTACCGAAGTAAAACTGGTAGTGCAATTTTCCCATCCAGTTTTGACCGCAGTATTGCTCCTTCATAACTTGGATTCCGCGCTGAATTATTCAGCTTTTGTAGGCCTGCCACCTACTCATACCTTATGGACTCACTGAACCTTGTCTTTTTAGTTCACATCACTATCGGCCTCCCATCGGCCCGCATCAAAGTGCATTTACCCAAACGTTTTCTGGTGACTCATTTAATTCCTGTCACCTTCCGGAATCCACCCACCACCACCACCACGGCCGCACCCCCAACACAACCACATGGACGCATGCGGCCAGTGGTCCATACCACACATCGTGACTCACACCTCTTGCAGTAACCATATTTTATTCGATTTTCATAGTTGACACCCAGGTTGGTGGGGTGGTGGTGGTGGTGTAAGGTTGAACGGGCGTCCAGATAACGTTTCCGATTAAACTGCGGTCATCCACGTGCCATAAATAATTGCGCTTTGTACCTGCACGTTAGCTATCACGCTAGCTTTCCGCCTGCCATTACAGTCAGTCTGCTTCCGCTGTGTTCCGCTTAACCAAGACTTTGTTAGCTATGAATCGTGCCCACCAGAAATTATCATCATTAATAATCAGACCGTTCATCCGTGAATGCCTACCCGCTCGTAAGAAAAACCGACCCGAAAGAATGATACCAAGGGTGGAGTCGAACCAATATCAATGTCTAGTTTGTTTTGGGGTAATATGCACGGAGTTTGAACGCTTGACTTCAATTCATCGAGTTCCTTTGTTTTTTTCACGTTGTAGAGCTCTATTGCTTTCGAGATCCCAAATGAGCAGGCCACTGTAAAGGTTCGACGCCTTCCAGCTTCTCGCCGTCCGCCATCGTCCACCACTGCGCGACGTGGCGCTGAAGGAAAGAGGAAACCACAACCACCAATCGCTTTGAGTTGTGCCAAACTGCCTTTAGGACCCCCCGTGTCGGGTGATGACAACAGCTTTCCTGCTGTTGAAACTCCCATCCAACGAAACACTCGGGTATGTCTTATTCTACATCCTGTCGCGGTTGATGTTTCACCCCTCCCCCCCTTAGTTCAGCCGGATGGATGCGTTAAGGCTCCTCTGCATTTCTACATCTGGGCAGGTTGGGTTTCACTCATCTGGATTGCTTGCCAGATCGATTTAAAAAATGTTTCGCTGGACAGCCTTGAGACAACGCGAGTTGTGTAGCTGGTCCGATTCGTTCATTGCGAAACTGCCAATAAGTCTCTTGTCCGAAGTCAAGTGTCACATACCAGCTGTTGCATGTCGAATGGATATGATTATTTTTGTGCTGTTTTTAGGCTATTTACAAATTTTTAACCTAAACTTGCCTAATCTCACTCCTATTCTGCCGTCACAGGGTAGGGCACTTTTTAGTGTATTTGGAACCTGCTTCAGGGTCCGTTTAATTGGTTTTCATGTATCAAGCACCCGATGTGATTTTGAGTATCGGCAGTGGCTCTTAACGTCAGTTGATCTAATCGTTAACATCAGGATTTTTTTAATTTCGTCATGGCAACTTGTGCTTACTCACTTTACCCTAGGTGATAATAGGTACAGTGAGTCACTGGATGGAATGCGAAATTCCTTTGAGATTTTATCACACATACGAAGTCGATCGAGGCTAAAATTCATACAAGCACTGTACGGTTCTTTCATCCTAATTGGGACTCGTCAGCACTGCGCGTCTCACAGATATCCGGGTCCATTCTAGTTAACCATACCATCCGGTCACGTATGTTTGATCAGCACTCGTCGTTCACGTGACCCTCGAATAAGTAATCCACTTAGAAGGGACTATTTCCCACAAGTTTTATGAGTCTCTCAAATAACTTGTCAATCGAGGAGGCAGATCACGCGATGTGAACTGCGTGGTTGATGGATGAGTGTCATATTTGGACACCATTACTTGGATCCAAACATTGTTTTTTTTCAACCGGAAGGTTTCGGAGTCGAGTCACCTTAAAGACCACTTCCAACATGGACAAAACAGTTGTAGAGTGCTTTGCAGCGCAAGTCGTATTCACTTGATTTCAAAATCTCACTACCTACAAAAAACCCAAAATGGTTTATTACTGTATCAAATAGGTTCGTTTTCACCCGTTTCATTTTGTGTTCACACTCTTTTTTGTTCACAGTACCTCAACGAGACATCCGGCGTTTGTCGCTAATGGCCATTCCTTTCACTCACTCGTCCATCTCTACCATTTCCCGTTCATCAGAGCCCATTTTTACTACCCATTGTTGCTCAACAGATTACTTTCGTCAACCCTTCCGCATCCCTATCCACCAAATGTGTCCGCAACATCTCCTACTTCTTGCAGATGACACAATGTATTTTTTTCACCTCGCTTGGCATTTGTTCACGAATACACGCGATTACCGGTGTTTTCCTAAGACGAATTTTTTTCACTTGCTCTGGGGGCACCAGTCGCTTTTGCTGTCACATTTGGGCCGATTTTGTGCCATGTTCTGGGCTTCTTCCCTAGATTGGATGGTTAGAACAGTCTTGTAGACGTGTTGTAATACCTTGATTGCTCTGACTAGTTATGACAGCATGCAACAATGCCATCCCAAGGTTTGTACCGCTTAGAGAGATCTATGTTGGATTCTGGTCCTGTCAGGTTGCCCAAGCTTAGGCAGGGGAAGTCGAGAGAGAGGTCCGGTTCGGACCACGGACCTTATGGTCAGTAAATTCGCGCTCTAACCACAGAGCCATCTCGCCTCCCATCCCTATTAGGACGTACTACTTAATCTCCGCTACCTTGTAACGTCATTCGTAGTGCGCATTCCAAATTATCTCCGAGGTATCTCTGAAGTAAACTTGTCATGCGATTCAGTCGATCGCGTCAACCCGGACCATTGTATGCTTTCCTCCACCACCTCTACCTCCTGGCCACCGACTCAGCCTTCAAAATGCTGTTCTTCGAAGAAGAGAAAAATGCGAATTGTGCTAGCTTAGCTGCTGAAGATGAGTTTTGGTAGCTCTGCTTGATAAAAGAATAAACAAATCCATTCTGTCGTAACTCTTGTGATCAAATTCGGTTGCATACACCGGCAGGAAGGGGCTAGTGTGACTTTCGGTCAGCGCCTGTAGTAAAAAACAAGCTCCACACATTTGAGTGGATCCCATTGTATTTATTTTCATACATCCAAAGTAGGAAAAACTAGCTGAGAACTGGAACTATCCACATACTTCACACCGCAAAATCGGCAGGTGAGAACGACTTTTCTCCCTCAGTTCATGCATTCTTAGGAGTTGACGGCGAAATTCGTTGGTTGGAAATTCACCGCATGAGTTGTGTTCGTCTCAAAACATTCGCCTGATCTTATTAATATCCAATACCAAACGGTCCTGCCGAGTGGTCTGACCGATTGCGCTTACGAAGCGATCAGACAGTCGAAGCAAGCAGGGAATTTCGGACGAGGATAATTGGACACGCACGTTTTCCTCTCCAGAATGCTACTTAGCTCCAGGGGCTAGAAAGACTGGACGGCGGCATTCTATTTCATGGGAAAAGCCACGGATTTTTGTTTGAAAAAAATTTGTCTTGCTAGCTTCCACATACAAAGTGTTGGAGAAATAGGTATGATGCATTTGGAAGCTGATGAAACTATTCGAAATACTAATATTTAGACTTGGTGTGCGGTGAAGAGAATTCTGGTCCCAGTCGGGGCAATGAAGCTGGAAAATGTCATACAACAGTTGTGGATTGCTGTTGCTCAGATTTAACCTCGTCATCAGTTCACAAACTGGCTGTGCTCTGTTTCGAACATGCAATTTGCGAGACACTGATCGAACAGTGCACGCTAACACTTGGGCGGTTAAAAACTTACGGGAATGACAGGTGTGGACCACGAGAGACCTGTATAAAAAGAAACAATTCCGGCAACAACATAAATTCTTCGCGTTGGCAGGGTGTGGAGTACAGCGCAGCGATGGATCAATGATGGTGCGTTAAAACGCTAGCCGTGGCCGACCTTCAACCCTGGTTGGTTGTTCGGTCGGGCGATTCTATTGGTTGTTTTCCGTGCCTTGATTGATAGGCGACTGCATGGAATCTGCCCAGCTCAGCGAGCAAAGCAACGACCATCTAAGCTAACCGAGTTGCCCACATTCTCCTAAATAGTAAATGAGTTCTGTTTTCCTTGTGAGTGAAAACCACGCATCAAGTACGATCGCTCGTGACCTTTAAATCACTTCGATAGTTCTTTGATTACATGTGTACTTTCTTTTAGTGGATCCACCAAGCAGACTGATCCAACCAATCGTGAAAAATATGAACTACGGACTTCGTCGTATCAGGTCAAAGGACCGCACTACTACACTGTTTTATCTGGAACATTTCGGTTCATCCAAGTTTGGCTCGGGATTGAAAGCTAGCCATCTCAGATGAGTCATAAAACTTTTTCCTGAACTTCCTGGCAATCCGGGCCAGAATGACCTGTAAGCACATCCGGGACAGATGCAACAATGTCTCGCGGGCATATATGCTACATGTATGTGCACGTCAACTGTATCGTGCTTGCTTGCGTTGATAAACCCTGCATTGTACGAATGGAGCGAGCAATCATCTTCAAACACATGCCCCAACCCAAATGAATATACGTGACACTGAGTACAATTAATCCTGTCATTCGTTAACCAGTACAGGTGTGACGGTGATACTACTTATGGTGAAGGCATGCGAGTAGTATGTTTTCTTGTAAGTCCGCTTTGCGTCTCTTGAAAAGGGAGATTTATTGCGGAATTTGTGAAGTTGCTTTGAAGCATTTGCTTGAATTTGAGCAATAGTCAACGAATACCCCGGAAATTTCAGGAAGATGAGTTCAAGAGAAGATGGATGTTCAGTTTTTGGAATTAAGATGTATATGAGAGCTTTGCTTCCCTGTTCAAAAGTCTGTAACTGGTCAGTTGGCATTTTCTAATAAATAGAAGGCCTTCTCCTTCCACAGGTAGTTTAAAATCGAAACCTACCGATAGGAAACTTTCGATTCACGCCCGTATTCGTTGTGATCATTTGAAAATAGCCAAATTTGACTGACATGTGAATGCAGCCTTCGTTTTGCTCGGCCAAACGCTGTGGTAATCCTCAGTTCGTTTTTATCGAGTGGTTGAGATGTTCGGTATACCGTGTGGTTGTATCAAGGCACTGTTCGTGGTATCTCGGATCCAGCTGACCAGAAATAATAAAAAAAAGTCAATAGTTGCTCGTCACTCATTATTTAGTTCGAAAAAGCATACAGTTTTTGGTGTAAAATTTCGAGCTGCATCGAATGGTTGTTTCAGTCTTGTCCACCCGCCATTGATTTGATGTGACAACTGTCACGAAAGTTTCCAGCTTTCCTCGAAACAAGACACCCCAGCATTCGAAACAACACATTCGTATCTGACCATTGTTTCTCGTTCACACGGTTTTGTAAAGTCCAGTAAATTGGAAATAGCCAGTGAATGTTGTCCATCTGTTGGATACACACGTCAAGGGGAACCGTTTTCTTTGTCATGTAATCCTATAGTCAACATTACATCTAAATTTGACCGAAAAGGTCACAAAATTTTAAGGTCAGAGATAAGGTACGGTGGAGGAAACTAATGATGTGCACACGGTGTACACACGGAGCACTGGTGTTACCGTCCAGTCTACGCCGTTAACCCGGTTTTTCGGATTCCTGAAACGGCGAAGAAGTTGCGTCACTTGCAGTCCTGGAACAAATCTACATAGATCACCTTATATTACTTCGAACCTAGGAACAGCACGAGCCTATCCCAATATCTGAAGAACTAATCCTGTTCGACATGTTTTGAAATCGTTCCGCCTGATGAAAAACCTCGAACCGGCATGGTGTCTAACAAGAGATTTGATGGTAGTTAGCTGTCCTCCGCCTGAGGCTTTGTCGCTCTAACCTTGTCCACTTTATTATCCATCTCCTTTTTGCTTCTTTTACACTCCACGATGACGATAAGAGAAATTTGTTGATTCTGAAATCATAGTGATACGGTCTTCCATGCCCTTGTTTCTTTGAACACAACATACTAAATACGACCAACGGTTATGGAACCCCACTTTGCAACAGTTCTTTCACCCTAATAAAATCCGCAACAGTTCATCTCCAAAGCTAGTAGTCCGCTAAAGTTCACAGTTCACGCAGGACTTGCATTTCGCTCCTCTGGTTCATTGATTCCTGCCTCCATTCCCCTGATTAGTTATACGAATTAGTGTCACTTGTCACACTGACACCGTCGATACCGCAATGCAACTTTGTGACGGTTCATAAGTTTCCGTTGTCGCGTTTACATTCATCGGGTTCAAGGTCAAATAACACTGCACTTCCACTGTGCGCGTGGGAGGTGAATCACGTGAAAGTCTCCGCATGGGCTACAATCACAGACAACCGGATACTTCTGGTTAGATCGATCGGTCTCCGTAACTGGTCTTGTAAAACCGGTAGATGTCAATTTGGATCGGTGTGGCGTCAGAGACGATTTGGCCTGAAGCTAATAAAAAAATTCTGTCAGTAGTAAATTGGTGGACGAACATAGCCTAGTGTGTCGATAGTCCAAGAAGATTTTTTGAGCGTTTCATTATAGATTTTAAAAAAACACTTTGGTTGTTGGAATTTTTAAATTTATAACCATGGTGCAATATTGGATGGGTTTAATTCAGTTGCAAATGTCGCTTCTCGAATTGTATTTCTCAGAGAGTGGCAGTATGACTGTATGCTTGTTCGGGGTTCCGCTGAGACCGTTAGGACCAAGTTATTTTCGGTCGTGGACGGCGCAATCGAACGCCACACTTAACTATTCAATGGAGCGAGGAGATTCCGTATTAAGGAAGTACAAGCATGCGACAGCAAACGGAAACGTTTTTTCAACCTTGGTCAAGATTACCCGAACACCAAACAAGAAGGAGGTTCAGCGAACTTGTGAGTACTTTTTTTCGAAAAAATATGAAACAACTTTATAGAAAAACGATCGTGCGTAGGACGACCGACATGTGCACTTTAACGTACAGTTTTCATATGAACGAAGTGGTTCTCGAGAAATACACTCATTTGCAAATCAGTTTGGTTTTCCGAAGTGTCAAAGAGTTCTCAGCAACCTTGTGAGTAATTTCCTCCACGAAAATATACTGCGATATCTCGAATATCGTCCTAACTGAAACATGAGGCGGCCTGTGTGCAGCAAATTCAGCTGTAAAATATCATAAACGAGGGATTCACTTGAGTCTCTCGTGAAAACCAAATTGGTTTGCAAATGAGTGTATTTCTCGAAAACAGTCCAATTTGGGTTTAAGTAGAACATAAGGTTGACGGAAACTCGGGGAATGCGCCTACCTGATGAGCCCCAAGAAGG
>NW_008752050.1:383396-384122 GCF_000715545.1 Opisthorchis viverrini | reverse complement strand
GCCTACCTGATGAGCCCCAAGAAGGGCGAAACCGGTCGTGGGTTGTCGAAGAGTTTTCAGCAAACTTGTGAGTAGTTTCCTTTGTGGTTTGTGGTTCGTTCCATCTATCTCCATTCAATAGATGTTGTTCGTCTCAACCCGGTTCTGTCTTATTCAGCTTGTTCCCAGCATGCTATTCAACATTTGACCACTATCGGCAGCGGTCTCTGCAGAATTTCGACCACTCATCGGTCACAGTACTGATCATGGGACTCAGTTGGATGTCAAAGTAATCCCCTCAGAGTCACAATTACTATCCTTTCCCTTTGGATGAAGTTTCTGGATCGAATCGAAACTGAAAATAACGTGAAATGTGTGTCTGCTTGTAAGTAACATAAATCAAATAAGCGGTAACCTTTAGTTTGTGAGATCCACTATTGTAGAATGTCAGCCCAGTTGGTTAACTTGTACATCAAGTGGTAGCCACTGGTGAGCCTCATTTTCTACTCATGAATCGTCATTATCAAGCAAGACAAATGGAGAATTACCCACTCAGATTGTCTACTCAAGCTTTGTCTTCTTGACAAAAGTTCATTTTTTCATCCGTTAATGAAATCGTGCCAAACTAGCTGAGTTTCCTCACCATCCAGTTGTTTCCGTCGCCCAATGCCGCCTATTCATTGGTCGAAAAAGCTAACCGAATTTGCGAATTACACTCATTTGGAAATCAAGCTGGTTTGGCACGAT
>NW_008752050.1:372692-383387 GCF_000715545.1 Opisthorchis viverrini | reverse complement strand
GGAAGACTCACCTAGGACTCTGCTGAACCTCTCACTTATGATGGCAAAACTGGTCGTGGGCTGTCGAAGAAGTTTCAGCAACTTTATGAGTAGTATAGCCGAATTCGATTTATCACACATACATATGGTGGGATTAGGCTCCTATGTGACTGTCACTAGACCTGCTACAAGTAACCACCCTGTAGCACATATTCATCACTCTCATCCAGTCGCACTCGCCGACAAATTGATCAAAAAAGAGATCGGAACGACTCGAATATAATGATGTCTTCGGGAACATCATCTGATCATGAAGACTAGCGGTCGTTTTCAATTATAAATGTCTGAAATTCGACCGTCCGCGTTGAAATTTAGGAGAAAAACGATTAGGAATGGTCGCGAAATTCCAGGCCACTATCACGATCCAAAATTAATCTGTGCAGTTGCGAGCAAGTTCAGATACCCTACAGGACCGCCTGGCCCTTCCAGTATTGGCGCCAATGATCAAGTTATCTAGGTCGCACGAATCAGCCTAGCAACTCTACTGAGTAGTACCACAACAACGTAGCTTTCTTCTGGTGACGACTCACTGAGCTCTGAATAGTGCTACCACCATTCCGGCACCCCTCAAAGCTGTGAACCACAATCATGTCTGATTAGTCGACCTATGGTGAACGCTGGGAAGGCTTCCTATCCGCTGATCTACCATTTACCGGCCACTCATCACTTTATTGTACTTGAATCGGTGGAAAATACTCACGAAAAGACTCGCTGGAACAGTGAAACTGCCTGAAGTGGCATGACTTCTACTCCCACTGCCCCAAAATCTGAAGACTGGATCAGCGATGTTGTGTTTGAGATGAGTACTTTGGAAGGTGACCTTAATGTGTCAAGTTGAGAACTCCCAAAGGAGCGTTAATCACAACACAAGCCATGTGGACGCCACTCAGTGTGGCGTAGTAGTATGTTTGGTTGCAGCGTTAATCCCAGAGCTGAATGAGATTTTAGGCAGTACAGTGAGACTGATGAGAATTCACCGAATTAGGCTTAATTAGCAACATAACCTAAAATACGTGATGTTGCAGAAGAAACTTGGGAAAAATGAATAGCAAAAACACCACCGGCTGTCACACGAAAAAGTGTGGATGCAAAAGAACTAGTGAGAATATCCTCATTTGCAAACTAATTGGGTGGCAACCGGAGAATCAACAGAATCCCAGCTGAATCGCTCGTTTATGCTGGTCCTTTTCTACTGAATGTGCTGCACACGTTCCAGCCGGTAGGATATTCGCATATGTTTTCTTGAAAGTAGACTACTCATGAGGTTGCTAAAAACGCTGACATCCCAGCACCAATTCTTGGTGCTCATAAGGAACACGTAATCTCCTAGTTGCCGTAAACCATGTGTCGCTGGTCACTGGCTGTCGAACAACTTACGCAGACTTTGAGATTCAGGTCTAATACGTCTAAAACGAATAATTGCCACTTTACTTGATTCTTTCTGAAACGAAATATCTTCTGGACATTTCTTTAGGTTAAAAGCGTCAAGCAATCTGAAGAGATAAAACCTACTTCAAACTGGTCAACAAAAGACTACTAACTGGGTCTTTCGTTCATGCTATTCTTCAACTGAATCTGCTAAACAAGACCACCTAAATTCTAGATGAAACGATAGACTCTAGAGAGACTAAGCTGAATAGTCCGTTAACGCCGTCGTAATCTGCAAATTAGTGTTTCCACCCCACGTGCGTGCAGATGAAAGGAAATTCTCGGACTAGGATGAAGTGATGAGCCCCGAAAAAGGGAAAGTCGGTGGTAGTGGGCAGTTCGAATATTTCCATCAGCCTTATAAGTAGTATAAAGTGATCGAAGCGATCAGTGACACAACGCTTGAAGAATCTGGCGTCTCTTGAGATCGCTGTCACACAACTCCTTCGTAAGTATCAAGATGACAACGGGACAATCTCACTGCTGTCACGATGAGGTAAATCGTCCCTGTAACTATGTGGAATGAAGACTGACAGCTCCCTGAGCTAATCGAACCGGAATAAAACACCCGACAATACAAAAGACAGCACCCTACAACGTGCCGTGACTTTCCTTAAGGGACTGCAAGGAGTGTCGCATGCAACTGTTTGAAAAGCTGTTACTGAAGTGGAAAACTGTGTTTGTACCTTAGTTGCTTGTAGGGCAATCGAAAGACAGTTTTGGCCTAGTCACTTTCGCCCATGAACCGAATTTAAACATTAGTTTCAAGTGAATTCTACACGAGCACACGGAAAAAATGTTTACTTCGTTAAATTCAACATTCATTCTGTCAGCCGGGCACAAAGCCCACATCGATGTGAACACCAATATCATTTACATTATTTTTCACCTATCCGACTGGACGTGAAACTGTATGTTGGATCGATATAAGTCTGTGGTTTAATATCGATTTTATTGATCGGACCACGGTTGCATCCGTCACGTCTGAAAGTGACGCAGACTTTGGGTACACGCGCACCGTTCTGATTGTCTATGTTGCACAATAACGCATGTCAGGAGAGATAAATTGCAATAAAATGTCTTGCAAGTTGAATACCTCACTTTTGCATTCATTTTCCAATAGAATAAGTGGAATGCGAGTTCAGTCGAACGAACGGACGGAAATGTGCACGCCAGTCAGTCTGTTGGGCCAATCCAGTGGGTTGAAATTCACGCCGCCCCGTAATCGAGTGTGTTTCATTCGCCAGTGAGTTTAGTTATGTCCTCGAAACTTTGAAAAATTATTGATATACTCATGAAATCGGACAAATTCTGTAGATTGGCTTCTGTTGAATACTTCCGGCCACTTACTAGTCGAACGAATTTCATTTCAAAGTTCAAACGCTCCTATAAGCGGGCAGCTAAGTACATTTAGGTGTTCTATATGAAGACAATGCCATATTTTATTACACTGAACTAAAGCATGATAACTAGTCCCTCCAAACAACGGACACCCTTTGAACGGAACGCTAAATCGGTCGAAAAGCTGCTGGACACTCTTACTACTGGTTTCATAACTTTCATAACGGGAAAGATCTCGAAGAAAAACTTCAAGGCAGTTGAAAACTCTGCTCGTTGCAAGTAGCTTATTGAAATACATCTAGTTCAACCGTAAAAATGCCAAAAGACGTTTTACACAGATTGGGTTTGTAAACAAACCTCGTTCTGGATACTCATGGCTCAGATGTATTCAACAAATGAACATAATGTAACCAATGGTCGGTGGAGTCGTTTGCACTCAAATGACAGAACGATAAATTGCACAAAACACTTAGATGGCCCCAAAACGCTTTATGGCGGTATACATCTGGATGACCAGATTGTGGTGCTTGGCGGCTCCCATATATCACTTAACTCGAGGCACACAGTGCGGGAACACTCACAACTTCCGAGCACTGTTCAAAAAAGAAGAGATGAGAAAACTTAAAAGTTTGGGCTTACCGAATGTGAGTTCGATTCTTCGGAGAGATCAAAGCCCCTACTAACGTCAGGAACAATGTTGTGGATAAAATTCTTGTTCCTTGTAACTGCACTAGGACTCGAAATTGGGTCCTATCTGAGGTCGAACGGATGTGCTTTATTGCGCTAGCCTGACATCCTAACGATATGTCCGGCTCCCACAGAGAAGGACCAATCTTTTCACCCTCCTACTTCTACCTCATTTCTGACTAAAACGGATGAATCGCCCACAGCTTGTGGAATTAATTGGACAGTTTCTAGGTTTTTGACTCGTGGTAATTGCATCTTTAGACAACAAATGTCAATCATAATCGTTTGTTACAGTCCAGCACAGAAACAAAATGATGAATCATTGGTATCCAAAGTATGGGCCGGTGACCAAGTACTTGCTATGGTGAGAAATTTTCCGGGTGCCCAGATGAACACCTGTCAGTGGAGGCAGTTTATGTTGAAAAGGCAAGAAGCGCTGTAAAGCTGGTTAAGCATTACTAGGATTCATCAGTAGTGCGGATCTCAAGAAATTAAGAGAGTTTCGAACCCGTAACCTTCTGAACACCTGACCGTCCAAAGGCTGAATAGCATTGAGATTAGTTCTTACTTAGACGGGATATAGCGCCGCTCATCCTTCAAGCACAGAAACTACGTCGTGTGCTCACGTTTACTGACTGGCTGCTCAAATGACTACTTGGTACAGTGCCACTATTTCCCGTTCGAGTGAGACCTAATCACACCGCTTGACAGCCACTCTTGGCCGAACCACTGGCCAGGTCACTGGTTCGAAACTCTCGGAATTTCTTTCACCGCTGATGATTCCCACTAAGGATGGAACGGTTGTACAATGCTTCTCAACTTTTCCGCATAAATTGGCTTCAAATACAGGACAAAACCCCGATTGAAAATCGTCAATCAGTGTCAACATAGGCACTATAGTTTGAGAAAGCAACCTTGGTTATCCAACATTAACTCATTGAGTGCATTCGAGGTATTTACTTTGTTATGTATAGGAATTGGGTACGATCAACGGCTATACGCAACTCGAGAACGAGCGCACAAATCCCCAGCTATGACGCGAGCCTCACCAGTCCTAGCGCAGAGGGAAGACCAGACCTTCAGAAGAGGGCTTTTACTGCCTCAACCAAAGGTGAATTACAGCGAGAGCTAGAGAGAGTGGTTGTGCACAACCACTAACCCACCGCTACGCACAACTACGCACTGATGATGTCACCTCGATTGGTGATGAAACGTTTGCAACTAAACTGTCCAGCTCAGCGAACAAGCCAACGACCATCTACGTGGGTGATTTCTTCTGCTGCTCCGGGCACTGAGGCTCTTTCCTGCACTGAGAATGATGCAGCAAGTCCAGAGGTGCACATCTTCAGATATGATCAGTGTGGAAGTGGTCGTAAGAGGAAAGTAATGGTGCTGTCAGGTATGTGG
Organism: Opisthorchis viverrini; assembly: GCF_000715545.1. Taxonomy (NCBI): domain Eukaryota; kingdom Metazoa; phylum Platyhelminthes; class Trematoda; order Opisthorchiida; family Opisthorchiidae; genus Opisthorchis; species Opisthorchis viverrini. Next base: position 378,485 of record NW_008752050.1, on the reverse strand, counting down.
GACAGATCTTGTTCAAATCCACATAAGTCTTAAATGACTTTAGCATTGAATCCATGAAATGAATACGAATCGACTGTGAGTCGCGCTTCGTGGAGGTATCTCGACCCCAGACGACCTGACCCAGAACTTCACCAGTGGAGGGGGATCTGCTCACTGAACCATTCTCGACAAGTTTGAGTAACTACCTGAATTGTTTCCTATATCTCCCTGTAGATGAACTTAGCCGATAATTGGCTCCATTTGACTCGTCCAATGTGACATATTTTAGCTCACACCTTACTTTAACGACCCGCATAAATTTTTGTACAAATCAATTACTCTCAGGACTCGAAGTCGTTGAGTCATGGACCTGCTTCTGCGGAAGCAACCTCCTAGGCTGGAATTCACTGTAGAAAGTCCATACCTTATTTCAGTTGGAGCGATATTCGAGAAGTCAAAGAACGATCCAGCGTTTATGGGAACTCCGGATAGTTGAGTCTCCCCGATCAACACGAAATCATTTTACCAATGAGACTTTATCGCAACGCAGGTACAGTTTGGCATTAAAGTAGGTAATCAAGCTGAAAGATATTTAACGATTGGCTCACGTGCTGAGCCCCTGAAACGACAAGGACGGTAGTTGGGTGTTCACAACTACTCGCGCTGACCTCCCTAGTTTGTCCGAAGGAGGGAGTTGACCAAAAGTACCTTGCTAAGTCCCATTTGTTCAACCAAGTCCTCCATTGTAATGCATGCATGCAACATTTCCTGAATTTCGAGTTGATCTTTGTTGCTTGGCTGCGTTTTTATTTAGGTTAGATCCGATCGATTCTCCGCACTCAGTAGGAAGTGACTCATGACGTCTAAGAGACAGTCGAGTTGAGGTAAGGCTTCCAGCAACGCGCAGCAATCGCCAGATAAGAAATCTAAACCGCGGTAAGCTAAAACTGTCCTGAAAAAGTAGCCTCAAAATGTTACTTTCTTTATCGAATCTACTGCTTCAGTTCCAGAGCAAGAGTCAACGCCAAGAAAGTAGGCCGGCAGTGCTCAAGGTCATCCACTCCTATAACTCCTTTAGAAGCAGTTTTAGAGGCTGGTCGGCCAACGTTTATTCAGTTTTTTATATCCCCAAATTAACAGTAGATGCGATCCAAATATTCGTTCTTCTGTCGTTTTGGAAGACCGTGCTGCACTCACCTCCTTTCGGTTTCCCGATCTGTTCATTTTGTATCTACCAACAAGTCAACTGCTGGATCGTATGACCCTTGTCTGTCAGGAAAGCCCTCTCATGTATGGCCAGATTGTGCGCCCCTCCAGCCTCCTAAGTGTTCCAAAACAAACAGTTTTGAAAAGAATCCAGAAAGACAGGCTTCATTTTGCTTAAGCGCTCCATGTAACTCCTCATTGGTGGACGGAAACGATGGGATTGTCAGACCATCGCTCTTGTCTGAATGAATGCTTCAGAAGTTTTGCTCAAGATTGGTTACTTGATCTTGGAGTGTGACGGTAACAATAACATTTCCAGCTGTTTCATGAACCAGATAAGCCCCACCTGCACACCCCTTGCCCAAAAGGCATATGCTATTTGTACACTGCTATTGTACACTGCTTGAAAGTTAATCTCCGTGTGCAGCGAGATGATTCAGCTCATCTGAAGTCTCGATTGTTTACTTGCACCCAATGTGTCTATACTAGATTTATTAAGTGCATGAGTAATTAAATACATCAAAGTCCTCTGCTTCGAGGTGTAATAGCCGCTCAGTTACATAACAGCTAGTTGAGTCAGCACCAAAAAATTCGTCACAACACCAAAAACAATCGAACGGTTCAGCTGTAACACTTTTGCGGTACCCACCTGGAGTACCACGGGAAGAAAAGAGGAGAGTTGAGATACTGCCGGGTTACCAAAGCCCAAGACAAGGTACGTCAAGACGCTGCGATAGGGTTTGAAGAACGGACCATCTGTTCAGTAATTTCACGCCTCAATCACTGAGGCTTCACGAGCTCAGATCAGTGGGTGACGTACGTTGACAAATATGGGGACTATTTGTTGAAGGGATCCGGAAACATTTTGTTTCGAGATCTAATTTCTGATCTTGGGTGAGACGGAGATAGAATGGAAGGTAAAAACTGTGGTCTTTTTCTGCTGCTACTCAGTACCAGTTGCACTCATTGACCTTAGTTTACAGTGTTTATTAATTTCAACATTCACAGCACTCGTATCCACAGTTACGATTCAGTCGGGTCAAATAGTTATGGGAACCAAACCGAACAGTTCCACCAGTTATGTGCACACGACCACTTGTCAGTGCCCACCCGTTATAAAATCGATCAAATCGATTAACAATCCTAGCCACTGGAGTGAGTGAATCAGGAGGCACGTGACTTCATTGGGCAGACTGGATATCACTGTTATCACAACTGTTCAGAAACGCCAGAATACCGCGAAGAAAGTGTCGCGTATTCTGATGAATTTTCTCCTGATCGATCAAGTCTTAAATATCTTCACTGGGTAAACGGCAGGGTGAGTATCTACACCCACCACAGTGAGTTAAGTGGACTTCGTTTGGTTCGACTTAGGGCCGACAAATATCACCTATATTTGTATGAAGAAGCACCATGTGACACCTTCCTCTTCCCCTAAGATTACACCAAAAAATCGTCAACACTGATAGTTCACCTCACACGAATACTGTGACTGACTGAATACTAATCAGAACAAGTTATTTGTCTGGGGACTCGGAGAGGCCAGCACGCATACAAACAAATAGCTCAGAATTTGCCTGTGTTTGATGCTGTTGTTTTTGTTGTTGTTGTTGACGTTGGGTTTGTTCAGACTGAACGATAACACATCCGGTAATATTTTGACTGACAGGTTGAAGAATTTGGGACGGGCTGCTTGTACGCCTGTGCGTGCGTGTGTGTTTGGAGGCAATTTGCATTCTGATTACATTTGTCCTCACCAGACAATCCCCTTCAAGAAACCCTGCCATTGTGGATAAAGCCAGCACAAGCGGATCAAGTGCGCAACAGACAAAACGCATATGCCTGATATGGTTGGGGGAATTACATGTATGCATCCTATTCCAGCTTTACAATCGAATGCGTAAGATGAGGTTTGCAAAGAAGAAAGTTATGGGAGGAGCATTTTTGGCATGATGAAATATTTTGTCAGCCCAGGCTGAAGGGAGGTGCAGCTGTATAATTTCGCGCGTACCAAATAAGTTGAAGTTGGCAGGATTCATTACTGACAAGAGTGGTGAAAACACGCCAACTAGACTTTGAAAGCGAATGGAGATAATCACGCCCTTCAGAGTAAAAAGGAAGCATGAACTAGTCGTCAGATGCACGCCACACGCGTTTGAACAGTCCTCTTACAGGAAGAACTCCAGATATACACTATTAGTATCGATTGTCATATCACATCATCTGTTGTACCAGAATATAAACTCTCAGAATCTACCGTACAAGATGAGCATAATACTACTACCTCAGGTGGACTTTTCAGACGAGAATGGCATAAACGTGAATCCTTTAGTGAGAAATTGTTCAGTCGATGGACTCAATCACGACAGTTACTTAGTGGTCGTTCGAGGTGTCGGACAAACCAGTCACATGGCTCGAAGCTGAACACGTTCGTCTAGCCTACTCTGCTTGGAATGTGGTAACACGTTCACCTGAGATATAAGATATGCGGAGTTCAAACCCCAGCTCGGCGAAGAAGATGCATTCCTGATGAGCTACACAGAAGCGAAACTCGAGTCCAATGCTGCTGGTTTTTGGTGTGAAATCAACAGAATACTGGTGCAAGGACGGAGGATGGTTGTTCGAATGACAGAGGTTTGATTCCACGTCGGGTAAATCCACGACAGCGTTAAAGTGTTTACAACACTCTTGTTTCACCGGACAGATTACCGCGGTTCCCTGCTTGGAAAAGCCATGATCTGGAGTGAATTGAATGTGCCGGAAAATAGTGAAGTTTGAGTCCAAAGCTGTCCTGGTAGTGTGGACCAACATGAACTTTGAACGCATTCAACTACGTTTCCCATTTCCTGGGGGAAATCGCCCTGTAGAACTCAACACGTTTCTACGGCGGAAGTGTTAACTTGCGAGAAAGTGAACAACAGAAACCAGTTTCCATGCCTTCTGTCATTTGAATCCGGGTGTTTTTCTCTAAAAAAATTTAGGAAGGTGAAACGGGGGCCACTCAACCCTCACTGATGATATCGCTTTGAGTGTTGATGAAACGTTTGGAATCCAGTGACCAATATCGGCGAACAGACCAACAAAACATCCGAGCTGTCTATATTCTGCAACATCGTCTGGGTGCAATGAGATTCTCCAAACTCCAACACGGTCAAGAATTTGCTCTGCTGATGATCTCTAACAAGAGTGAAACTCGGGTCCAGCGCTTCCCCGTCTAGTTTTAACTCACCAGAATAATTAAGCCACGATAGGACTACGACTGTCTGAGACGAGAGTGATGTGAATATGGACATTACAGATCCCGCCAGCATCTACTGTCCATCATCAGCAAGTTCATCTAAACAGACCTGAATATGAGCCATTAAAAACCGTGAGACAGCAGAAAGACGGGTTCTTATATAATGACCAAAATGATAAGTATCAAGCGTTTGAGAAAAACCGAGTCGCCGTGTGCTGTTTCATAATACCCTTGGGTTGTAGCACCTTGAGTCGGCAGGTTTAAGAATGCTGTCCACCGAATGTTGCATATTGGGTAACGCCACTGGGGAAAAATTTCGTGACCTCGCAAGGTATAAGATCACCTAAGCTTCCGAACTGGATTCCGTGTTGTGTTAACGAGCTGATAAAACTGAGGGGATAACGTATGGCATTGCCACGGTGGTCCAGCAGCTTTGGTTATGTCAGCACCAAGGAGTTACATTCCTTATTTATTCCAGGGAGTCTATTTACAAGTAGTCCACTCCAACCGAACTCCTCGAGTTGTCTAGCATCTGACGCANTCTGGTTACTAATGTTTCTGTTGGAATTTTCGAATCTGTTGAAGCTTATAGGTTGAGTCATATGTATGTCAAAACTAAATAAGTCTTGATGAAGATGAAACTTAGATTTAACTTTGAAAATTGTGTGAAACTTACTACACTACTCACAGGGTTGCTTAAAATTCTTCGACAGCCCACGACCAGTTTCACCGTTTTTGGAACTCATCAGGCGGGTGCAGTTCCAGAATTTTTGTCAACCTTATATTCTACTTGCACAAGATTGCACTTAGCGAAATGCACTCATTTGCAAACAAATTTGGTCTTGCGAGGGACGGATCTGGAACCCAGCTGAATCTCTCGTTCAATTGCCTGAAAACATCATAAACGAGAGATTCAGCTGGGTTCCAGATCCGTCCCTCGCAAGACCAAATTTGTTTGCAAATGAGTGTACATGACAGACCCGTTCAGGTGTGGTGACTCGGAACGTCTTTCAAACAGCTTAATCAAGATACGGCCGAGTCTAAACGGATCCGGCCAACCACCATCAATTTGGCGGATTCATTTTCGACTCCAGGAGAAAAACATGCTGGACCTGAAGTTAACTTCTGAAGAACGCAATTTGATCTGTCTGGGGAGGTCCTAAAGGTGGGGAACACGTTTTCTTGGCGAAATACACACATTTGCACACCAATTTGGTTTTGACGACAGACTAACCATGAACCCAGCTGGATCCCTCTCAAATGTTTTTTGTTAAGCAACTGAATGTGCAGCAATCTTGTGAGCAGCGTATTACGTCTATGCAACAAGCATTTGTCTTCATAAAGGAAACTACTTACAAGGTTGCTGAAAA
>NW_008752050.1:370648-372496 GCF_000715545.1 Opisthorchis viverrini | reverse complement strand
TCTCGTGAAAACCAAATTGATTTGCAAATGGAGTGTATTTCTCGAAAGCATCTGTCTTGTTTTATACTTTGAGGGCTTTTGTCGACTATAGTCCTTAGTTACAATAAAAGAACTAAAATTCGTCCGTTCGATTGCCTATTTCGCTTCCAGTGACTGCAGAATGAACACATAGAAGACAATGTATATGGAGATTTCAGATCTCATTCTATGTGAACTTCAAGCACAAAAAATTGGGAAGCAACTCCCTAAAGAGTAAAGTAAAAATGTCCATCTCCATAAAGAAAACTACTCACACGGTTGCTGAAAACTCTTCGACAGCCCACGACCGGTTTCGCCCTTTTTGGAGCTCATCAGATAGGCGCAGTCCCCGAGTTTCCGTCAACCTTATGTTCTACTTGAACCCAAATTGCACTGTTTTCGAGGGATACACTCATTTGCGAATCAATTTGGTTTTCACCAAAGACTCAACTTAATCGGCATGAGTGCTGCATATTCAGTTGTAGAATATCATAAACGAGAGGTTCAGTCGAGTCTCTCGTGAAAACCAAATTGATTCACAAATGAGTGTATTTCTCAAAAAATTTCTATCCTTCCCAAAGATTCCCGTTCAGATTTTTGTCGATATGTCCGCGTTTACATCTGCTAGTTATGAACACATCCAGAACCTCGAGGCAACTGTCCTCCGGCAACTACAGCCGGAAGTACTTCCACCTGAGCCGAAGTTCGAACTTCTCTTAAACAAGACAAAATATTTGATATACTATTCCAGTTTGAATGTGATCACAAAAAGGATGTTGTTCCAGCATCGGTCTTCGTGCCAAGATCGTTGCAACTTCGCACCAATGTTTAATTGTTCCAGTTCAACAACAAAACTGTCCAGAATTTGGTTTGGAGAACCGAATGAAGTGGAACCCCCAGTACCCCTACAACCGGATAGACGATTGTATATGATAAATATGAGTAGAAAAGTGTACCTGAAAGAAACTAATTACCGACAGAGATTTCATTCCAGTCGAGAATCACTGTACAACTCTTCCATCTCACGAAACTCAAGGACTTTCGAACTCATGACCTTCAGGCTAGTGGTCGGCTACGAGTGGCCGATCAATATTGTGATCGGATCTGAGTTAGACAGGACATAACTTCACCTATCCTTCAATCTCTGGTACCTACCGACTGAATCCTCGAGTGACGATTACTTGGAAGGAAGTTTCATTCAGCTAGGGACATTACCCTTCCTCTGAGCTGCTATTCGGCTCATGACAATGTGAGGATATTTGATAATTTTCGAATGGGATTTCGAAATTCAGTTCAAAGTCTCTTATTTATGTGAGATGCGCATTGTTACTTTGTCCTACCAAGGGTACGATATCTGTACAGCGCTTCTCGGCTTTTCAGCGTAGATTGGATCCACTCCGCACGATGGAATCTCAGCTAAAAACTACCAAGTCTCTTCAGACCACCATCCAGTGAGATTTTTGGAAGGTTAAAACAGATGATAATACTGCCAGTAAACGACTTATCACAAAAAAAGTTACTGGGCAATCAGAGCCTCATGAGTATAACATAGATGCGACTTCCTGCGATCCGCACCGCACCCGTAGGTTGCCCGAGATGGAAACTCAAATTGGACAAATTTTATGCAGCAGCGATTGAGTCTGCCGACTTATGTGACTGACTATTCGACCCCAATTGCCTGAGAGGCTATTTGGAATGATGGGGGTCCCAGATAGAAGAAGTAAGTAAGGGAAGCATCGGTGTTGAACACTGATGTCATGCTGTCGATGATGATGATGATGATGATGATGATGATGATGATGATGATGATGATGATGATGATGATGATGA
>NW_008752050.1:349527-370642 GCF_000715545.1 Opisthorchis viverrini | reverse complement strand
TGATGATGATGATGATGATGACGATGATGATGATGAAGATACTATTGCTATCGGTATTGATCCGCTCTTTGCCAGTATATTACTCCGAAAGTCGCGTGTCTTTTCATATGGTTTTTTTGTTCATAGCTGAAGCTTTAATCCGGAGTTCTCTGTATTTTACCTTCAATGGACAACGTGAGATGTAAACGTGACGGACGGTCATACAAGCAAAACAATATTTCTTCTGGAGGCTTTTTAGGACAGATGTTTGCAGATACATCGTTGTATAAATATCACATAGGTTTCAAGCTCACCTACCGTGTGGATGACCCGTTTTCTTCAAGCGGTTTGTGCATGACGTAAAGCTCCCGTCAAACCATGTTTTTTTCTGAGGTATCAAGTCAAAAATAATAGTTAATACTGATTGAATTACTTTGTTTTCTCAGCTGCACAGACCTAATCAAAACAATGGTTGTAAACTCACCGTGTTCGACAGCAAAACCCTGCCGGAAAACTGAAAAAATCACCGTCTCAATGACAGAGCGGTGTTCACTTCCGTCCCTTTGCATGAGCCGTTATTCTGACGGGTTCCAAAGGAGTCTCTCAATCTCAGATCAACGTTTTTTTACATTTTCGAATGAGCTGAAGTATCTCCAACAGATTCGTGTTGTTCATCCGCCTGAATGTTTCTTAGTGAAACGGAAGGTGGGTTTTATTGCCAGCCGTCCCCAGTCACAGGCACACCACTGCCCGAAATAAGTGACTGCTTGAACTAGGGTGACAAAAGTTGAAAACCAACATAGTAGTATAATGTACACTCTGTTTCATTTATTTCTTATAAAGCATCCGCGCTCCGAGATAAGATATATTTTTTAGGTCGGTTTCAACCATTTTGCACACCATCTCAGCTGATGCGCGAAAACTGGTCACATTTTTCGAGAGAAATCCATTGCCGAAACTGACGGTGCCAAATCGTAGAGCGCCCTCGGGATTTACGCATGGGTGGCTAGGCGTCCATATCTATCTGTGTTTGGTTAAAGATCGATGACGTCAAACTGTCGAATCGCATCTGCTTCAGTTGTTCATAGAAATCACGCCACGGCAAGTCCAGTTTCAAGTGTCATCGCAAGGACGGCCCATGCACGGCTTTAGTAAGAATCGAAGCAGCTACGATTCAGCCACTTGATAATCCAGTGGTGTGCCTTTAATTCAGTGCGATTAGTTACTACCAATAATGGACTGTCAAAGCTTTTTCACCAACCTTGTGAGTAGTATAACCTTCCAAATGAAACATCAGTTGGTCCTTGCACAGTATATTTGGTTGAAGGACCCTTTAAACGACAGGTTCAGTTGGAATTCCGTTTGCAAGTGGAAGTATCTCGAGAGATATCGCTATTGCCTATTATCACACGCGGCTGATTGAAACTGGAAGGAAACGACAAGATAGTTCCATGCTGAGGGAGTTACCTGCCTAACAAGCTGAGGCTGATCGCTTACTTCATGACTCGACATCCTCTGACTGTACCTACTGTTTATATCCGGGTGGAAGCAAAGCACTTATAAGTTATGAATCGTTGTTCAGGCATTAACATCGAAACTGCTGAACTTGGAAAGAATAGTCTGGTATGTTTTCAGAGCTCCAACCTGTGGCCCGTATTAAAATCCGGGCAGTTCCGGCAGATTACCTCCAGGAGCTGAACCAAGCGTTCTTCCCTCGAATAGAGGTATACACAACGAGATTTAAAGGATGTCATAAGCATGGAAGATAGGCGATGGGATCCGATGGGACCTAAGCGATTTAGGTGCATGCACAAAATTTGAGCTTCATTGACAAATGACCATTTTAGCTGCATACCTAAAAAAGCAACAGAATCGTTTTGCTTGGCTCCTTGTGACAGTCACTGATTCAGTCAAAGCATAAACTAAGGAGCAACAATGCTAATCAGCTGTTACACAGACAGATCATCCACGGATCACCCACAACAACAACGAGAAAAGCAAAAAGTAATAATTGAAAATATTGATTTACAGGATGGATGTGAGTATGACTCAGGTGCGTGTTGTGAGAGCAGAATAAGGAAATATTGATAGCTAATTGTAAGAATAACAATAGAGGGGATTTCCGCAGCGAAGCAGTTGGGTATCTGTACACTCATTTGCAAACTAATTTAGTTTTTCGGGAGACTCACCTGGAACCCAGCTGAATAACTCGTTTGTAATGTTCTTAGGCAACTGAATGTGCTGCACCAGGCCGCCTCATGTTTCAGTCACTACGATATTCGAGATATCGCGACACATGTATATCTTTGTAATGTACTACTCACAAGGTTGCTGAATGAGTGCATATTCGCTAACGTCGTGCAATTCGGTTTCACTTAGAACATAAGGTTGACGGAAACCCGGAGACTGCGCCTACCTGATGAGCCCCAAAAAGGGCGAAACCGGTCATGGGCTGTTGAGGAGTTTTCAGCAACCTTAATGAGTACTAATTACAAAGTCGTGTGTCTGTTTCACGAACATCAGCCCAAGCACTTGCGAATTAGGATGTGCAGCGTGTGATTGCTGGGGGTGTGAGCAGGTTTGGGCGTTTTAATGGATATTCGTTCTGTAAGTGAAGCCAGTCTACCGGGAACACTGTACAGCTGTCGTTGGCTTGTTCTCTGACATGGGCAATTTGATTGCAAACGTTTCATCACCAATAGAGGTGACATCATCAGTGCGTTATTTGGGAGCGTAGTGGTGCTTACCGGCGGGTCAGTGGTTGTGCGTTGAGTAGTTTTGTGTTTGTGTGCGTTGGAATACGTGCTGCTAGCCGAGAATTGTTCGGTCGGGTGGTTCCATTGGTTGCTCCGTTGTCCTGTGTCCTCATTCGCCGATGCCCACGTGACTTTTGAGCTTGGCATCCCCTTCCATGGTAATCTGGTCGATGCTGGAGTGATCTTTGTCCGTCCGAGTGCCGGCTTGTGACCTTTGTTGATACACACGTAACACTACTCAACGCACAACCACTAACCAGGGTATCGAACCCGCGACCTCCGGGTTAGTAATTTGAACACTTAACCATGCGGCTATGAGGAGCTTGTGAGCAGTGCGCTCAACTCGCGCTAAGACAGGGTGTATCTTTCTTCAATCATGGGAACCACATCACATAGCAACACGTGTCGACTGACCCCCCATCAGGTTTTTATATTAATCGGTCTGACATCCTGGATAAAGCACAATGCCTGCGTAGGGTGGCCGCGATTCAAGACGACCAAATACAGTGTCGTAAGGACAGACGAGAAAATAAAATGCCTAGATGTAAACCAAGAAATACTGATATCACTGAAACTATCTTGAATGTTCGCAAGGGCCTTGTGGTCTTCCACTGCATCGAAGCTCGTTATAAGTAAGTCCGCAAGCTAGAAAACTGGTGGAGATATTATTCCACGCTGTACACTGAATTTTCTTCTTGAATTTTTTATATACTATGGCAACAAGAAAGCCAGTTTAACAGGTCAACTATAGCGACAGTAGAAGTTGACATCTTCAAGTAACGCCTGGGAAATCGGAGACTTCAATCAAATATCCAGCAAACCAAAATTTACAGATGGTATTCGGTCCTAATCTTCATCTGTCTCCCGTATTCTCGAACCATTTGGTTGAGATCACCGCCGACCCAACGCTACGCTCTCGAATAACGCACTGATGATATCACCTCGATTGGTGATGGATGGCCCAGCCCAGCAAACAAACAGGCGATGACCATTTGCTCTGTTTACTTCATTTGGCACCAGAAGCGAAGGTGGATGCTTTGTTCCAATTGATCCGATGTGTAATTGTGGCAAGAGCAGGTTGGAACCACAATTCACAAATCTCCATAGATTTGTCCCCGTCAACTAAGAGCATAATCTTATCCATTGCCTGTATACTAAGGCGAGACAGAGAGCCTGCAGAGAATTGAGGACAACCCCCGAACACTAACCGACTAATCATCCAGTAGCAGGATTTAGTTCAAAAAAACGAAAAAAATGGATGCAACTAAATTGGCAAGAAGTAGTGCATAGAGGAGCTCTTTTCATTTGTCTTCCCTCCAAAGGAGATATAAAGGTTGATCTCATTACAAGACATTTACGCCAAGCATTCTTTGAACATTTTCCAACGTCAAACAATAAATCCTCGCTTACCACTGGTCGACCAATACTTTTCAATGTTTATGGCACATTGCTTCCCCTCCAGGATGGAGTGGGCTGTCCGTTTTCCTGTAGCAGTAACGCAGAAGAAGCCCGCAAACGACCAGGCAGTCGTGTGAAGCAATTTAAAGAAAGATATCTTCCAGGATAAATGCGATCGAGCTTCTTTGCGACGCTGGTCACGTATTTATCGAGGTTTATGTAGTACTGGTCAGTATACGGAGGACAACGCAACTCCACCGTTTGGTTATCGTCAAAGTAATAATGACTTACCCATCATCAGCATCAGCATCATCAGCAGCAGCATCATCAGCATCAGCATCAGCAGCAGCAGCATCATCATCAGCATCATCATCAGCATCATCATCATCATCATCGTCGTCATCATCATCATCATCATCATCGCCATCATCGTCATCGTCCTCATCATCATCAGCATCATCATCATCATCATCGTCGTCATCATCATCATCATCATCATCGCCATCATCGTCATCGTCCTCATCATCATCAGCATCATCATCATCATCATCGTCGTCATCATCATCATCATCATCATCGCCATCATCGTCATCGTCCTCATCATCATCAGCATCATCATCATCATCATCGTCGTCATCATCATCATCATCATCATCGCCATCATCGTCATCGTCCTCATCATCATCAGCATCATCATCATCATCATCGTCATCATCATCATCATCATCATACATCATCTTGATCCTCACTGACAGCAACATCAGACGAGAGTCTACAACCATGTCAGTTTTTGTCAGTAGATTTCAAATGTGTACTACACGTGTGTAAATCGGCTAGGATATTGCCAAAGTTTCCAGACTAGGACAGAGGGATGACCCAATTGCGTTCAACCAAAGCCGCTGGCTCAAAAGCATAACCAGAAAGCAGTGATGGTTGGTGTGAGACTCTCAGAGTAGCCTACATTTTTAAGGGGAAAGCAGCCACACTTGCTTCAACCGCTAACCTGGACTGCACAGTGACCAGCCTTTGAGTATCACACGTGAACTCCAAAAGTATAGCTCAATGGGATACCATTAGTGCAAAACCATCACACCAAGGCAGACGGGATGTTATGTTTCTCTCAACTTATCCTATTGTAAAACTGACGGTTTTGGTAGGTGCCATTTTATTCACTTGGTGTTAACGTGACCTGATAAAGAGACTACGGAAACACTAATATTTCATGAAACTTGAAGACGAGTAACAAGTGGTTGACGGAAAATTAGTTGATGAATACTGGACTTCGGCATTCGTAAGTCTTGGGCCCTCACTTGGCGCATGGTATCCGACCAGTAACCAGTTGTTCCCCCTTAGATTTCACCTTTCACCAGAGCGATTATAGGTTCTACTGTCAGTGGCCAACTTCGTCAACCGAACTTAATCTATTCTATCAGACCGCCCCATTTGTCAAAAATTTCGCCCTTCGATATTGTAGAATAGATCACTCTTGACCAGTCCCTTCGGTGGATTTATGGGCTAGAAAGATTGCCTGTAAAAATTCGAAAATATGTACACTTGTAGGAAATTGTTCTCTTTGGATAGGACCATTCATAGGAGCAAGACAAAAGTGGCTTCCCTAGAGGTGTACTCTGTGGGCCTTCAGGTGTTGATAAGAATTTCAGTAGTCTCTCCTGACTATCGGTCTTTTTCAAAGCTACTTCGCTTAAGTAGTCTTATAGTGCCAATTGGTAATTTTTCATCAGTGATGAAGACTAAAGATGAAGACCCCGGTGGATCTGTTCTTCACTTTCATGTCACTCATGGATGATCTATTGATATCAGTACTGTCAACTGTCTCGAGTTTTTTTCATGTGTGCTGGAGGGAGGCATTATCTACCGACAAACGGTTCTCACACCTTTCATGATAGATCTGTCTCTTCTGATCTCGTCAGTTTTTTTTGCATCTGATCTGCGAATATTGCACAAACCCACTCACGCCTCTCGTTTTATTCAATCAAACAAACTCTGATTAGAAGATTTTCAAAGTAACCTTTCTCACAGATCTGCCAAAACCAAGTTGAGCTCATTTCTGAATCGAGTGCGACATTCCCGCCTGTCGCGGATTGATCGCGTGTTGGAAATAGAACTGGCAGGTAATGTACGCGAAAATTTCCATATGAGTGTTACCTGTAATCAGTTATCGTTGCACAGAATCTGCACCAGAGAAATAGCTTTTTCCGGACACGGCCACATCGTCGTGCTCGGCACTTTTGCAGAGCAGTTATCTAGCTCTCAAACTAGCTATTCGCACCTCTTCAGGACGACTGATTGCATCCATGCTTATTTTCTCGTCTTCGAAGATAGTCAGGCTTTCAGAACTGGAAGTACTTTGGAAAACTTATTCCCGGTTTCAAACAAACTTTCGGCTAAAATCTGGCGGAGCACAACTTGACAGAATATTATCGATCTGACGGAAGAACTATGTCAAAATCATGACCGTGGTAGGTTGCGGGATCATTGTGAGTTATATTCACATCCGAAGAGAAGACTAACCGGAACGACTGTATCAAGAGAGGAGAAGGACTGTTTAATTGAGAAGAATGTGGATGCGACCACCTACGACTACTCAAAAGTTTTCTAGTGGCGTTCATGAAGTCGTCTTATTTACTTGCGATTAGAGTTATCATGCAAACCCATCATATCACTCAAACGTTAGCACCATTGTGTTCGAGGGTGATGAACCAGATGCGTTCAACACGAAGCATCCTCATTTTGCAGGCTAGCTGTTCGGGGTTCGAATCCCAGCATGACAAGGGATACACACTGCTGAACAGGTATAGTATGAACGAAACTCGAATCCTGTGCTTCCCGCCTTTGGTGTGGACACACCAAAATATGCGTATCAGGACTAGAAGAGCACTCCTCAAACGAAAGTGATGGGAATCTAAAAACATACAGTTACGACTGTCTCATAACTGAAACCGAATGTAAAATAAGATCGTGGAGAGTGGTATCTACAAATGAGAAATCTGAACTTGTTCGTTGACTGTTTGTCGCTCACTTATCGTCAATCCTTAGCTGCTTCATAACCATCAAAGTGGATTCCGCGACAGATTACTCTTTCCTGTCAATCCTTAGCTACTTCATAACCATCAAAGTGGATTCCGCGACTCACAATCAATCAAGAAGAAGAACCCTTATGATGTTGATAAAAAACTCTCTCATTCTGACTTTTCGTTTGGCTTTTCTTTGGGAACGTGAATGTCCATTTTAGATGTAACGACGTGTCTTCGGAAAGAGTTCAGGAAATAAAGTAGAATACTGGCAACAGGGTGAATAGATCTACAAATTTTTTGGTTGACATCTGTGCCAGAATTCGAGGATAGTAGATCTCCTTCATTTATACGACGTAATGTTGACTGAAAATTATCAAAACTTATTACACTACCATCATCCTATAAGTGACTCAGAGGAAGACTGATTTCGCCGCATGAGTGCGACTTTCTTCTGTGAAATCGTCACTTGGGGAGCCACTCAGTATGTTACCACATAATGTGGTTTATTTGACTGAATGACGTATGAGTGAGAATTAATCACACTGCTGATCAGCCATTGGTTAAGTGTTCAACCACTGGCTGGTTGGAAACTCCCTACTAGAGATACGCACTGCAAGTTCGTTGAGATCTGTCGGGAATCGGACTCTCAGGGTTTTATTGTACTCACGAAGAAACCCAATCACAAGACTTGGTATACCTGAATGGTGGTCCGATCTGTTAGGGCGCGTGTTTTAAATCGAAATCTGCTGATCTCACCTCCGGTTTGCATGAGTGCCACCACGATACGGTGTATTCGACCGGACGAACAAAGCTGTCCTTCCAGCTTTAATCACATTTAAGAAGAATGTATTTAGCCCTAATATCCTGAGATTGGTCTATCCCTTCTGTGCTATGACCTTCATGCGTCAAGGTTATTTCATGATGGCGGACTCCGTTCATCCAAACTTATTACATAAAGCCATCCTGAACTTGGAAACTTCGTGAAAGCTGAATGTCCGTTTCATTCATGCTTCCTCTTCAACCGTCTCTGAAGGTTCTTCAGTTTCACAGTGCTTAGGACTCCCGAAACGGGAAGGAATTCAACGCTTCCTCGATATTTTCAGCACCAGCCCACTTCTGGTGGCTGATCGGATGGCAATTGATCTGTTCACGGAGCTTGGCAACTGGCTTGCAGACGTCTCGTCCCCAGTCGACGAGACATCGTCAGTGCGCAGTTGAATTCAACTGCGCACATCCGAGCTACCTATATTTCGACAAATTGACACCATATAACTTCGCCTGCAACAAAAAATCCCAATGAAACATTTCAAATCTACGCAACAACTTCAAATTTTCTCGTCTTCAGTTGGGAGAATTCAAAACGGAAATACCTCCTTAGACTAAAAGATGACAACAGAAGGTGACATACCATGAAGCATACCAGTGTTACTTGAGAGTGGAAAGAGTTTCCATCTCCCAAGCATTTAAATAGCCTATTAGCCCAAAACGTTCTTGACACTCCTAATTCGCATTCATGAATAGCCAAATTAATCAGTCTTGTTGATACTTTGGACAACAGTTATTCGGTTACTGAGATCCATATGACCGGGTGATGCCTATTCACTGCACTTTCGGGGTGATACTCACGTGAAAATTCACACCATTAACCATCTGATAAAAAAAACTGTCAGTCGATTACTGCTTATTTTTCATTGAACTAGCTCTGTAGGATGTCAGAATTCAGTACTTCGGTGCTATGGTCTTATCACTCTCCAGCCAATAAACGGCTAGACGTGCCTCAACGAATGCTGCAAATGTATTCTATAATAATGGTCAAAAAGGCTTTGAGTGTACCAACCAATTCGATGCAAAGTCAACCGAAATTTCCGTCTTTTGGGCTCAAATTTGAAATGTCCACTTTTTGTCTGCAGTTTGTATTTTTATTTCCGAACAATCCGGATACCAACTAAACCAAATTCGTGGCATTTTCCAACCTGGCGATTTGTACTAAAAGCGCACATATTATCTGTCTAACAACTGCGTCGTGAAACCACACACTCGGCTACTGTACAACGGCAGCGACCCGTGAACTGGACCTTGCGTGGTACGGCGCAGCATGGGGTCGGCGTGTGCCATTTATACTGCCAGACTACGTGGTGACTATACACAACAGTAAGTCGATTGTGCTCAGCAGGAACTGACGATCAGAATGAAGGGCTTAAGGTTGTGTTGCAGTTAGAGGAACATCGATAACCGCGTGAGTGCTGTTTGTAGAGGTTCATTGTGTTCAACTATACAGATAGAATAGCGGACCTCAAACCTCAGTGAATTCGTCCAAAGAGCAAAACGCGGACAGACCGGTAGATAAAATCATTCGCTTTTCGCTGAAATGAACACGAAGTATTTATGAACAACTCGTGGTATCCAATCAGACGACATAAATGGTGGTCCACAGTCGGTTTTCTCCGAAATCCTATAAGTTTCTTTGAACGTGTTCTTCCTCACTGTCGTTGCTGTATCCCACGTATGAAGACTCTGATCTGGAGCGGTGGAGAAGCGGTCCACATGTAAATGGCGTTGAACTAACGGTGCCAGGTTTTCAGTTTAGGTGTTAGGTGGATATTTAACGTTAACCGAAACTTCTGTACTGCTCTACTCATAACGTTGCTGAAAATTCGTCGATAGCCCACGACCGATTTCGCCCTTCCTGGGACTCATCAAGTAGGCGCATTCCCCAAGTTTCCGTCAACCTTATGTTCTGGTCGAAACCAAATTACACGAAATTAGCAAAATACACTTAGTTGCAAACTGATTCGGTTTTTCGAGAGACTTACCTGTAACCCAGCTGAATCACTTGTTTGTGATGATGTGAAGCATGAGGCGGCTTGGTGCTGCACATTCAGTTGGGTGGGAACATCACAAACGAGAGATTCAGCTGGGTTCCAGGTGAGTCTCTCGAATAGCCAAATTAGTTTGCAAGTGAGTGTATTTCGATAACCTAAACTTGTTTTAGCTCACTTAGCTGAAATTATGAAAATACCAATGGCTGGGTAGTGTTTTTGGTTCAAATTCACCCTTTTCTGATCGTTGGCTTGTTCGCTGGGCTGGGTCACCTCGATTGGTGATGAAACGTTTGCAACCAAATCGCCCAGCTCAGCGAACAAGCCAACGACCATCTACGCTACCTGAGCTACCGACATTCTCCTCTATAGATTACCCTTTTCTTCATAGTATGACCGGCTGTGGAGGCCATAAAATAAGTACCTGAGCAGAACATATTACTCATAAAGCTGTCGAAAATTCTTCGATAACTCACAACCGGCTTCGCTCTTCTTGTGGTTTATTAATTGAGCGCATTCTACACGTTTCCGTCGACGTTATGTTCTGCTCGAATGTAAACTGGATGGACCTTACCATGTACTCTCGTTTGCGTACTTATTTTGTCCCGACGGAGAAACTCAGTGAAGTCCAACCGAATATCTGTTCATGGTGGTCTTCTTCAAATCAGTGTGCTGCGTCAAATTTCGATTCAAACAGAACGTAAGGTTGGCTAAAATCTGGAAACTATGCTTTCTTCATGAACCCTAAGATGAATGAAACCGGTCATGGTCAATCAAAAAACAGTTTTCATCAACCTTATGACTAGTGCGTTACGTCCATGATGTGCATATCTAGAATACTGTATAAGTTAGGTGCCATCATCTAATAGTCATGGGACCGCCATTCCCGTTCATCCTCCGATCTTACTTCCTCAGACCGAAACGGGCACAGGGCGTTCGCCTACACGGCTGAGAACAGCTCGCGTGTGGAATTACATACTGTGCGCAAGGGTACTTTGTTTCGTGCAAAAGGTGAACTGGAGAGAAAAGTTAGCCCGCCAATATTTGTTGGAATAAAGGTAAGCTAAAATTCGAAAAGATCCAAACGCTGCCCCGGCATGATGCCGGGAAACGATGAGACCGTAGAATTACGCAACGTAACATTTGGCATTAGACATTACCGGATCGCTCGATTCATATCTAATTGTGATATATTCAAGCGGGACTGAACAGAGACATTTCCTTGGACAAAACGACACAATAACATTCGAACGAGAGAAACTGAGGTGACAAACTCATAAGGTCATTTCATCCAGGGACCCTACGAGTTTTTTAACTTTATAAATCAGTTGTCCAAATCAATATTCATATAAATAAAAGGTTTGATTTCTTTTACCTGAAATTATTCAATTTTTAATACCGTCAAGTGAAAAAAATGCGGAAGGTCCTAGTATCCTGTCATAAGGTGTATCTGATTCGAATGTCACTGTGTCACTCTGTAGACTCACGTTGTGAGTGGTTTTGCGACTACAACATCAACTGGATTGTTCTACTTGAAGACTGATCGAGATTGACATCGAAGGGTTTGTTCCTCCAACTCAGGTGCCCGAAACATTTTCGAGGAATTCTCATCATAAGATAGACTGTGACTTTCAGGTCACATCAAGAGGAAGCCTTAGAACAGAAAAATTAGTTTTGTAGGATGGCAGTTGTGGATCTCTCACTTTTTAACGCCTCTTCATCACAATCGCTGTCATGATTGCTTACGATATTCCGGAGAAATGGTTATTGCTCTGATTTTTGTAGAATGCTATTCTTCCAAAAAAATTGTCATCTGTCAAAGACAAGGAGGTAGGTCTAACCAGGAAGTAGATGGCTTATCCTTCATGTCTACACCACAGTGTGGCCTTGCCACGACAGGCGCCTCTTGGGCCAAAGCATGAAGTGTGGTATGCGATTAGCTTTTGGCGCCGTGACAACAAACCTTGCGTTAAGACAATAATCGAAGGTTACATGCCTAAGTAAAGAACGATTGTTTCTTACTGAAGGACAGTAAACAGCCTTCATCGGCTTCTCGTGGTGGGGCGATGGAGGTAGCGGCAAAAGGAATTTGGAGAACGGTGGTGAGATTGTAGTGATGTGTTCACTTGAGCGGGTTTTGCGGCTAATTACCAGACTTGCTTCGTATGCCAAGAGACACATCGGGGTTGTCTAGGGCACACCATCCGGGGAGCCACCATCCAAGTTCATCACCACATGGATGTGTCGATATAACACACGGGGATTGTCTAAGCCTGATGACTGTTACCGAACTTTCTTGGTTGTCAGAACGTATCAGCTGAGTCGTTCCTGCTTCACTGTTTGCAGAAATCATTTGAAACGAATAGACAACTGTTTCCGTTACACAAGGAGGTTAGGAGGGTGTTGAGTTGGAATTTCTAAGAAGCACTGTGCTACACGTAGGTTCCCCGTTCGTTTTCCAAATAACTCCAAGGAACGTGATGCCGAGATTAGAAGCCAACACGGAATTTACATAAGACTCTGTCTGCCCGTCTTTGAAGTCAAATCCACCTGCTTCTATTCCTCCTCATGATTGACAACCCCATAGACTGAATACATCTCCGTTCAACTCATACGCCCCAGTCCTGGGCAGTCTTGCTGAAAAATTCAGACAACTCGTTATTCTGCTCCAGAAGACGTGAACAAGACAGCCTATTCATCCTTTAGTTGCGTGTCAAACATTCATTTCACGCACACAAATGATGGCTTCCACTCCCCAGCCGGGGGAACACAAGATATATTATATTATTCCGGGTAGGAGTTCAGGGGGCTGGGAAATAAGGAAATATGTGTAGTTATAGTAATCCGATACGATCCATCTGTCAATCATCCATCATTGACACACCCACATTATCGCTATCATTCTAAACCTAAAGGCAGAAGTGCATCTCGACAGCGGGCTGTTCTCTTTCCACCCCCACAGAAAAAACCGTCACTAGCCCACAAAACTGCTGTATCAGTACAGAGAAAAAAACGATCGGAAGATGAGAATGGTTAGCATTATCATTGTTTAGCAGGTTGGCTAAACCATTGTCTACCAGTGTTCGTCAGGTTTTGTCAAATTTCGCGAGATATTTCTATGTAGCATGGAGATGAATGATTGGTCAATGGAAGGCTCAATCTTACCGGGCTTAGTTTTTTTAGGTAAACCTTTCGCGAATGCCAAACTGATTTGCAAATGAGTGTAGTTCTCGAGAACAGTCCAAGTTGGGTTCAAGTAGAACATAAGGTTCACGAAAACTCGGGCACTGTGCCTACCTGATGAGCTACAAGAAGGGTGAAACCGGTCGTGGGCTGTCAAAGAGTTTTCAGCGACCTTGTGAGTAGTTTCCTTTATGAAGATACCCTGCGATAACTCGAATATCGTGCCAACTGAAACATGAGGCGGCCTGTGTGCAGCACATTCAGTTGTACAATATCGTAAACGGAATATTCACTTGAGTCTCTCGTGAAAACCAAATTGAGTGTATTTCTCGAAAACATATGTTCTGTTATGTAATACCGAGTGTCAGATGTCGAATGAATGGACGCGTGATCAGAACGACTGATTCGTAAGCTCAGTAGGTTGGATGTTGTGCCACGATGTGCCACAAAGTACTCAACGAAATGGAAATTGGCGGATTTTGTAGGACTCTAACGAAGCGAGACCCAGATTTGTACTTTTGTGAAAAAAACTAATCCCGAGAAAAATGACAACTGGTTATTCTACAATGGATGTGTGATTTATAAAATGAACTGCTATGTGTTCATCGGGAAGTTGCAGAATGAAGGAACCGGGAAAAATGCATCCAAAAAACCCCCATGTGGATGCTTGAATCAAACAGAAAGGACCTACTGTTTATAAGCCAAACTGAAAAAGACCCAGTATGAAGTTCACGACGTGATTTATTTTATTTCGGAATCGCCATGATGACCTTGGTTCACACCTTAGCTGTAACTTTACTGGTTCGCCTCATTTGGGTTTTAATAGAAGTGAATTCTACTCATGATTAAATGTTTTATCGGGAAAGAAACCTCAAAGTAAGCCGTTTCTAGCCGCAGTTTCGAAGCACATTTTGGTGGTAAACTCCCGGATCCAGAGACCGAAATCTGTTGTGGATTCATGTGATGTAAATTGAAGGTCGAACAGCGCAGCACCCTAAGTGTGACCCAATCAGTTTCTCGTGGCCGAACGGTCAACTTTTCAACCATCGGTCGAGATGTGGTAGGTTCGAGAGTTACACACTACTGATGATCGACAATAAGTAGACTGCTTCACTTACAGAACGATGTCTCCATAACAGTAAAGGACCGGTTCTAACATGCTGATTACAACAGCTTCGGTCCTGATTATGCATGACGATGGTGTTGCGACGTAAATGACTCGTTTCCATGACAAACGATGGATGAAACTGGGACAGATGTGATCTGCTGTCTGATCTGTTTGTTGGTGGGGTGGCCTCCTGGACCGGCGTTCCGCTACACTTCGATAGAGTTGCCTTAACTAAACTAAGCGAAACTCAGTCTACTGCAAGGACACGACGAGCTATTCAAGACACACCAGTGTGATGCCTTTTTACCCGTGGCCCGGGAAAATTAGTACACTGCACTTTATGCTAGAATAATTAAATCATGTAACACCACGAACGCGATCCATCTCAGCAGCTCGATACATTACACTTCACTCAGTTTGTCAGACCTCGTTCGTTCATTCAGTTTCACGGGCTATATACCGGTGAAGGGAAAAAGGCCCTCGCTGCGGAGTCATTGATTTGAAAATGCCAACTGACCGCTTACAGACCATTGGACAGGGATGCAAAACTCTCATTTGCATCTTATTTACAAAACCCATCTTCTTCTGAACGCGTCTCCTCGAGTTTTCCCGGATATTCACTGAATCCAATCATTCCTCACTCAAATCCAAGCAAATGTTACAAAGCGACACCACAAATTCCGCGACAGATCTCACCTTTTCAAGAGACGCAAAGCGAAATTCCACGAACAACGCATACTACTCGAGTGGCTCCCCATCAGTAGTATCACCGTTACACTGGTTCCCCTGCAGCTGCGGGAACATGTAGGTCAGAACCGATCGACATCTTAAAAAGGCTATCCGAACACCTGCCTATGACCGATTTACAAACAAAACACCGCGAGACAAAAAGTCCATCCAATTCATCGAAATTCAATTCATGGGAACGAATCACTTGTGTATCAGACAACGCAAAGCTAAACTTCAGAAGTAATGATTCCATCAAAGCTCTTCTACGCTGGATAAACCCGGTCCTCTGTGCATAAAACATTGTAGTCTGAAGTGCGCGTGTACAGCAGAATCGAGCCACGCAATGTTCTAAATTAACAATATTTCATTTCCCAGCTCTTGCTATTATATTTCCTTGTAATAAACCACATGTTTCGCGTCCATGACCGTTTCTTCCCTGCACTTCATGTTTCGAGGTAACTTTCAGCACGCAGCTCATTTCTATAAAGGCTACAGTTGATTAATCATTTCCTGAAGGATTTCAGTAAGAAAGGGGAACCTGAAAAGTTTCCAAGCAGAGCTCCTCACATCTTGGTCTATAATCGTAAAATTGTGCGTAAATGATGTGTGGTCTCGATAACTTTATAAGACGATGGTGGCGACGCAAGCAAGACCTTGTAGGCTAAATGTGAATCACGATATCATGGTTACTGGTCTGCTGCCAACAGGATTACAGAAACTCTTATCAACTTATCAAATATTGGCGGTCTGATGAATTTGGCTTCAGGATTTCATTTTATAAAAATTTCACGTTCGTTTTAAGGCCTTTGGGGCTTTCGCCCAACAAGATTGCTTGATGAAGTGACGTACTTCAGTACTGTCCCATACGAAAGAATACGTCCGAAGTAGCTCACAATAGCCTACCTCATGAGTTACCTCTAAAGTGGACTGGGGATAGCCTTCATTGAGGAATTCCTCTTTCGCGTTACAGAGCGTTTGCGAGATCTCCGTGCGCTTGATGACAAACTTCTTACGTCTTAAGCTACAGATCCTACACTGACAACACTGCCAGGAATTCCAGATACCCAGGTGACAATGAATCTGTTTGTTGTATACCCACCATCCTTGTTTTCTTCTGGAATTGTGGATTTTCAGATGTGTCCAGGTTTTCCATCCACCTATTCACTGGTGTATTTCAACAACGAATGGTGAACACCGGGTGGGTAGTTCTGGCACATCAAACCAAAAGAGTTGGATTCGGGTTGGCGTTGTGGGGTCGGGTCACCTCATTTTGGTTTGTTCACCATCAGGTCAGACGAACTAGACAACGATTTTCCGCGTGCACATATGTTTCTTCCTGACTCTGATGAGGACCTTGATGAAAATTTACTCTTGAGTTCATGTGCATGATGAAATTGCTGGAAATGTGGACTCACGCCGCAGACTCCCTCTTTTTCAACAGCGTCTTGATGTTCCCTCCCCCACCCCCATATAATATGCAGCGAAGACTGTCTAGAGATCCCATCAACAAGATACTCAGAATGGCTTCTTTGATTTGGTATAAGTAGAACAGGATGACTGCTGGAAACCGCAGACAGTCCACTAGTAACTTTGTCTTGGACGTCGTCCTCCTTTCCAGGACAAGAGGATGACTGTTCAAACGACAGTGATGTGAGCGTACATTCTACAAACCTCAAAAGCACTCCCAAACGTGATGGATATTGGGAACGTGATCCTGAGTTGTCATCCGCGCCGAATATTATGTACAACCCAAGGACTACGAGAAACCCCATCGAGTCTCTACTTCCAGCATATTTATCAGCCCAAATTGCACAAAATTCGACTAACATATATATATATATATATTATTTGAGATATCGCGATACATTGTATAGACATGACGAATCAACTGATACATGAGGCGATCTAGTACAGCACATTCAGTTGAAGTAGAACATGGTAAACGAGAAATTCAGCTGGGTTCTAAGTGAGTTTCTAGTGAACATCACACTAGTGCATATCAGGGGGGTCAGATTCCTGAAAGTAACCCCAGAATGCCCGGAAGCTACTGAGACCCTGAAAATCCACCAACATTTTAGTAGGAAAGCCAGCCAGCATCCAGGCCAGTCAATTGTTCAATCAATTCAGCAAAAGCCTATGAGTGATCAGGCGCGCCACAGAAGCACGACCGAATGTGATCAGCGTTTAAGCACGTCATAGACAAAACGATCGATTTTGATGGGTGCTCACTAAACGTCTATCAGACAGCCTGGATCAATGTCGAAAGGTGTCCTTTAGATAATGCGGGGTCGATGTAACTTTTGCGCTCGCACGCACTCACTTGTTGCTGTTTTCCTTGCTGGTGAGTTATTTTTCTGGCACCAGCAGTCAGAGATAACAGTATGCAGATGAGTATATAAGTCGAAGGTTAGGTTTGATTATTAAATTAAAAGGAAGAAATAACTGATTATCAGTAAGATTAAAATTCACATCTAACTAAATGGTGTCAAATGACTTAAGGGGTTTTTGAAAGACAAGATCGAAGAAAAGTGTCATGTGACCGGAGCAGATAAATCGCTTTTGATGTCATAGTACCGGATGTGGCAGTCATATTGCGACTGGCTCAGCTGTGATCAAGCAGTCGAGGTTTTGTGTGAGCCACTGATTCTAGCAACGTTCTGGCATGACAGCTGCTCACGCATTCCGTTAGTGGTTTGCCATGTCATGCCCTCAGCATACTTCGCTGAACAACGCCGCGGAATGAAATGCAGACTCAGATACTGGGTGGCGTAAAGTGGAGCATAAAGTTGGGTGGAAGTTCTGTTAGGACTAAAAACGTGCGTTGCAGAGCCTAAGCGGCGATTGACTTTTTTGCCAACTGATCGCTTCTGAGAGGTGGACTTAGGTAAAGCTGCTTCTCTACAGCAGCCGTAAAAAATGGCCCGACTGGATATTCAAACATATTCTTGACTTTAAAACTCCAGAGTACGTTAGCTATGGACTTTCTCCCAGATTTCCGATTCCCCTGGCGCACCTGGATAACGTCAAAGTTCGCTTCTGGTCTAGTGGCGCAAGTCTAATATTTTGTGAATTACCTCATTCTAGTGGACTTCTTCCAAATTGAACTTGTGGATAGTTTGGCCAAATTAAAGTCCAAAGAATGTACAGCGTTGCTATTTTTGGTCTCAAAGAGTGCACTTTGATAAAATTGCTTACAATAGTGTCTTCTTCAGAGCCACATGATACAAGCAAGAAATAACCATCCAATCATCGTCGAGAAAAAGGAGTACGTCTAATCCTCGGTCCAGTTGATTAAGTTCATGTTTACTGCTAAGATGGTCACTCAAAAGTGGACTCAGAGAAGAATCCCTCAGAACTGTTTGCTGATAGTACGGCTCCAAATAAACGGTCCGTCGGTCGACGTAATTATACGTAAAATTTATGGCCCCAAAAGTTAGGGCACTTCAGCGAGACAGAAGTTAAGTCGAAGGACCACAAGACCATGGAACTGAGAGTAACGTCTTCTGTACAAACACCGAGATTGTGTCAGCATAAACCCCTTTCAAATTTGAGATATGGGGAATTGAAGAGGAGCAGAATGATCCCAATGAGATACATCTGTTATAAAACTGAAATGGGCAGTAAATTCGAGGGTGTAGGAATAGGACCACAGAGAGTAGTCTTTCACTGTTCAGGCGTTTCAGACAGCTTGTTAGCTCTCTCCAAATTATCTGGGTCTGTAATTCATTGCCGCATTTTGAAGTGTCACTCAAGATCAGCGGCACCTCTTATCGACAATCTATTTTGTTTGGTTTTTCCTCGAAGTAGGGAAATCGAGTGAATAGCGCGAAATTGAGTGGTTATGACATCAGAATATGACGGAGGAAGAACGGTACTACTGACCTTCTGGCAAATGAAGACGTTTGTAACGATGACGAAAACCAAGGTTTGAGTGATCATTCTGCTTGTCTTGCAGTTAAGTATAGGTTTTTTTGAGTGATCAAAAAGCTTTTGTGTTTGCAAAAATTACTGGAACATTTGCCCTGACAGTTGCTCATTATCGAACACAGTATACACTTAGTCGTTGAGGAGAGGTCAAATCGTTGTGATGTCTCCAGTGCTATGAACTGCTTACTTAAGATTACGACCCATTCGTCATAACAAAGACAAACACATCACAATGCAAAGTGGAGAGTGGTTTGTGGGATGGAATTCTCAAGATTCCTTTAAATATAGTCTGTTCCTCGTCGATAGGACATTCATCTGTTATGTCTCTCCTGGATTCCTGGTCTCTTTCTTCGATAGTCCACGACACTATTTCCTCTGGACTGACTTGACTAAACAATAAAGATTATAGCAAAAAGAGTTTCCAGCAACCTTGTGAGTAGTTTTCATTGGGAAAAGACTGGAAATCCTCTACACTGATACTGTTTTCTGGACCGCCAGGTACACGCACTACCAGATCTTTTTTGAAAATCTCCCATTGTAGAATACTGATAATTCAGCTATTGACTTTAGCGAACTAGGTTTCGAGTACTTGTGAAGTCAGAATAAAAGCATACGACTTTCAACTCAGATATATGTTTCATGTGAACCTTGTGTATGCCATCATATCATCCTCAAAATATTGTTCCTGGAGAGCTGCCTAATGCAACCTGGAACAGTCTAGCCTTAGACGAGAGCTAGATTTCCAGTGAGGAATTTTCATCAATTGATCTTAAGCAGGTCTTGAAAGGCCGTCTGAGCTTTTGCCAGTATCCATCCTAGGTTGAGAAAATGTTGATCTTCTAGAAAGTTGACAAACTTTGGAAATTTCGATGAGAATATTTTTAAAAAGGGAATAGAAACGAGCGTGAGAGCACGGATCGCGTTGGCAGGCTCAAATTGGCAGGCCAAAGATGTCACCAGCATTAACTCCTATCAAGAAACCAAACTTCTGCTGAAGACCAGAACAGTGACTTTCAGTGCATAGTATCACAATCACCAAATGTGCTGCTCAACAGTCTTTTCTGCACACTTTTCCAGATATTTGCAGATTTATCCGCGAACCGGTATACTGACTTTGGGTCACGTATGTATTCCCTTGGATAGTTAATGCAATTACTCTCAGCATGCTTGCTGTAGCTCCCCACCGACCTTTTACGCCAGCAACCATAGAAATTCGCCCTCGGCAAATCGGTCAAGAGGAAGCATTGGACTGGTCCACCTCGCGTACCCTGTGCACCTGCAATGAACACTTTCAGCCCCTTTTAAAAGAACCGCTTACGAACAAATAACCGGACCGTCCAATATTCTCGTCCTGCCACAATGGACCTCTCCTGTAGAAGGTGGTAGATCATATAGGGAAGCCAGAATCAGGATTATCGGTGATTTGTTCAAATGAAACATCGGCCAAATCTGGAGGCCCTTCAAATACCGTGTCCCCAAAACTCTTGAGATCAAGCTGACAGAGCTTTAGAGCTATTCACTAGCCAACTCACTGGTTATCAAGAAAGCATCTCCCGATCAAAGCTTGGTTTACCGTTTGACCGACCCATGTGGTCTACCTTGTTAGACGTGATACCATTTTAAGTAACCAGGACGACCGAATAGCTGGGCATACATACGTCGCTCAACAAATGAACGCCACTGACCAACCTACTGTCCTGGCAGTTATCACAACTGCTATTGGAGCGGAATGGCTTATAAAACAAAAACAGCTAGAAAATTTTGTGGCATTGGGAAGATCTTCCCTGTCGTTTGCAATATGCCAGATAGGCATCACTATCTCGGTTGTTAGTGATAGAGTGGTTTGCTGGATGCACAATGCTACACACAGCTGACTTCCGAATCTCGTAATAAGTGAACTGGCTGAAGTTTAGTGATAGATGGTTTGCTGGATGCACAATGCTACACACAGCTGACTTCCGAATCTCGTAATAAGTGAACTGGCTGAAGTTACAAGAATAACCTCGATTAGAGAGCCTGGACAAGATTGCAGTAACAGAAGATGAAGTCTCGGGAGTCTTCGATTGCTCAAACAAAGATAAGGTTTATGGAGATACGGTTTCAGTGAAACTGCACGAAGCATTCGTTTCCGTATTCTTCAAACCACTTCTCTCATTGTGCGATCCCGTTCGAAAGAATGAG
>NW_008752050.1:337520-348971 GCF_000715545.1 Opisthorchis viverrini | reverse complement strand
AACCTACTGTCCTGGCAGTTATCACAACTGCTATTGGGGCGGAATGGCTTATAAAACAAAAACAGCTGGAAAATTTTGTGGCATTTGGAAGATCTTCCCTGTCGTTTGCAACATGCCAGATAGGCATCACCATCTCGGTTGTTAGTGATAGAGTGGTTGGCTGGATGCACAATGCCACACGCAGCTGACTTCTCAATCTCGTAATAAGTGAACTGGCTGAAGTTACAAGAATAACCTCGATTAGACAGCCTGGACAACATTGCAGTAACAGAAAACAAAGTCTCGGGAGTCTTCGATTGCTCAAACAAAGATGGAGTTTATGGAGATACGGTTTCAGTGAAACTGCACGAAGCATTCGTTTCCGTATTCTTCAAACCACTTCACCCATTGTGCGATCCCGTTCGAAAGAATGAGATATTCTCACCTTGTCAGGGTCTGTCAGTTGTCTAACTATTCTCCATATAACAGCGATAGATCCGTCTGTCACACCTCTCGGTTTTTCATCTATCGTGGCCAAATATTTTAGCACAAACAGACAGGTGAACACATGGAATCAATTATCCATATTGGTTCAAGCGTTTCATCGATTGTTCTGCATGTTTTTTATTGGATATACGCCTTCCCGCTAGTCAGGGGACTTTCGTTCTTGACAGCATTTGTGATTCGTTGGAAGTTGTAGTCCGTCACACTCGAGAGTTATACTTTTCCCCCACATCATCAGTGGCTTCCACTGAAGGAAGCAGCTCGACCAAGAGGGCTTCCGACATTTCGGGGGATGTGCTTCAAGTTCCAGTTGGCTACTGTCCTGTTTCATCGGTTTTCGCGCCGCTGTTCATCCTGAATTATAAAGGATTGCGTAGCTTGCTGGAAGGTCAACCGATTTCGACATTTCCGGTCAATCCATAAACACGTTCGGGAGTGATTGGAAGTCTTCTGATCTTGATCTACGCAACAGATTGTGGCAAAGTTTCACCGATTCCCAAACCTCCACGATTGCGCTCTCGACTGAGGAGTTGATAATGATCTCAGTTACATGTAGCTTACGGTGGAACATAGCAACGACGTTGCTTCACTCAAGAGTAACTCGGAACATCTTCGCGTCGTTTACCACGCCAACGTAATCAGGCCACAAATCAACATAAACAAGGCAGTGAATTTCCCCATCGTGACTACTTCTCACGCTGGGAAGTACCTTGGTTTTCGCACTTTCCTGATGGACAGGCTAAGGATACTAAGCTAAACTTCGCCCCGTCCTTCCGTATGAATAAGGGACCCGGTCAATAAAATGAAAGAACATTTCTGAAAACTAGTTTAAAACTAGCAGTTTTCGGTTTGCCGGTGTTTTGGCGTTTACTGACCGGCCATCAGTGTCTAGCGCCGGGATCGAATTTGGACTGCACATGCCTGCGCATGGAAAGAGGCCAGACAGTTTGTCCCGAACCGATTTGGCACTACGCACAGCCATTTGATGCCGGCGTGAGCCCTGTGAAACAAGATCGGTGGACGATCACGTACAGGCCTATCGCAA
This sequence comes from Opisthorchis viverrini, assembly GCF_000715545.1. Classification (NCBI taxonomy): domain Eukaryota; kingdom Metazoa; phylum Platyhelminthes; class Trematoda; order Opisthorchiida; family Opisthorchiidae; genus Opisthorchis; species Opisthorchis viverrini. The sequence continues at coordinate 347,443 of NW_008752050.1, read as the reverse complement.
GCCGTCAGCGGCCTATACATCGTGACATAACTACGACCACCAGCACTAATTACCCGTTTATTATCGAGATACCAACGTCGTCCGTCAGTTGCTTTAAGTATCAGCGTAATGTCACACCTCCTCGGTCAACACTATGTAGGTATTACTGGGAGTCATCCATTAGCAAGCCATCATTATGATAACCTGAAGGTATTCCATTAACTTCTGGTTGAATGTTTACACTGAAAATGTTGCCTCTAGGTCCATTAAGTCGATTTGACTTGACTGACCTTGTCACCTTTGACTATGCTGATAACCTGGGAGGTTCATGCCACAATTCAAGTTCAGGCACTTTATCCCAGATACGCGCTGGGCGCCATTCACTATGTTCTCGCAGATATGGTTTGTTGGTTTGGGTTTTACAGCAGAACTTATGAATATCCAGCGTATAAACTGAGACGAATTTCCAGACCTTGTTTGGAAACTGAAAGTCATTCGTTTGATTTTTTTGATTTTTTTGTAATGAACGCGGAAAGATGACCAACATGCATTGACGTGTCACCCTGTGTCCCATTTCTCAGTGCTGTGTTATATGGTGTTGACCTACTGCGAGGACCAGCGGTTTTTTCTTCGGAAATCACTAGGCCTTCCTTCATAGGGTGCGTCAGCTGTAAGTGCAGCTGTTTTGATGCTTGAAAAGTTTTGTCTGTGTTCAGGTCACGTGGCGTAATAACATCAACGTCTGCGGACGCTTGCGCGTATACACACAAGCGGAGAGACAGCACAGCACGCTCGCACACCAGACACAACTCACCTCCGTGTCCGTCAAACCTTAGCGACCAATCATCAATCAGCAAAGCCAGAGACACTGATGAAGACAGCTGTCGCTCTGTTTGGTCAGATGCTGTCCGAAATGTGTGTGGACGTCTGTGTATGTATGTGGGACGGCTGCTCCGCTCCGCATCAGTGTCTTGACACCTTGTGTGTGTGTGTGTGTGTGCGTGTAGGGTTTCGCTAGTAAACTGGACTGCTCAACAGCGTGACGCCAAAGTGGCTGCACTCGAATCCTCACCAGCACCATTAACGCTTCACCCCTTGTATGGGACCAGATGCTACCAGTTCGGCTGTGCCTGCCAGCGTGTAAACCCCAATCACCAGAAGACCCGTCAAACCGTGTCACACGCGTCTCACAACGGTGCCCAATCCGAAAGGTGCTGTTAGGACTGTATGTAGCTGCTGGTGCTACCGATTACAGCTCGGTACGCCAGTGACGTCTGTGCATCGGTACACTTCTGGTTGGTGCGAACAGTAATTGCAATTTGTCCGTTTGTACGCCATCACCGAAATTACACGCACACGCACATACACCGGCCCACCTCACTTTACTCATTCAACATCATCAGAGAGATAGAGAAAAACATCGTGAACAACAGTACGCAAGTGGAATTTTCTACATTGCAAAAATAGCATCCTCCAACCATCCATGCAGACAGCTTCCGTGTTCTGGTTGACGAGGGACCTATCAGGTGGAAGGTGAGTAATTTCGAATTAGAGAGTTTTTTGTCGATTCAGTAAAAATGCTACCTACATGCAACATGATGGTACTGGCGTCCTAGTATATTACTTTTACGGTCTATCATCCCCTTGGAAACTTCTTCCGATTACAGGATAGCGTCTGATTCTGCAGTTGTTTAGTGAATGACAGTATGGTGGGAAAACGAGACTTGTTGAATTATACCTTCCTGATGTCCAGAAGATTCCTCCGCTGGATCATGTCGAGGAAATGCCGTCACGTGAGCGCTCACGTGAACTTGTCCCACGTTACTGTTGAAACTATCCCATACTTTTGCTGGTCGGAGCAAAATCTCTCATGGTCTGTGGCGTTTTGTTTTTCGATGGGATGCGGGATAGGGCGAGAGGCAGTTATGGGGTTCGTAGAAAAGTTTTCACTTTGCTCTCCAACCTACAGCTAGCTGGGAACCATTTCTCGCCTGGTTATCGTTTGGCAACCGAGGTGGGATTTTCATCCCCCCTGTGATGTTTTGTTCCGTTCTCAATAGATACCACTTCAGCGTAACAATAGTTCTAATGAGTTGTGTTCATCTGGTCACTCTTCAGAGTCGCGAGGTTTTCAGATGTTAGGTCCATGTCTCGGTAAGGCAAGTAGTGACAGTCAGACTTCCAAAAATACTTTCCACTCCAGAGATCCTTTTAGTGTCTTTCTTTCCGTTCTTCTAAGCCAGACAAACATTCGGCCGCAGTTGTTCTGCGTCCATACATTGTTTTTTCCCTCCACTTGGTCTGTTAGTTTTTGGTTTCCTGCGGTACATCAACCAACCAAGGAATGAAATAAGGGGTTAAACCATATTCCAGGTTGAATTGTCATTTAATCTGCTATGTTCAGTCTTCAAACAAGTGACCTCAGTCTTCAACAGGTGACCCTGATAAACACTCGAAAGGACGAAGCTGTCGATGAGTTTCCAGCAAACTTACAAGTAGTGTATGCTTTGCCAAGACAGAAAGTCGAATCAGTAACTCAAAGTTCATCAGCATCTGGGGCATTCTGAATTTTCAAATAAATAAATCACTCCACCAAACGAAATATACGATTTAAAGTGAAAACAATGTCATCCAAGGTTTGTGTATTGGAGGTTTTCGCCACCAAGAGTATATCTCTAGACCCTACCTTCAGAAACCTTTGATGATGGGGTCGGTTTTCGAAGCCTGAATGCCTTTCCCACTCCACCCACGCAGTCGATCGATGGCAGTGTTACACCTAACCTGCGTCGAACTGTATGTGAACTGTGTGCAGGATCAACGCCAGATTTCCTCTTTTGGGTCTTCACGTTTCCCTTCTTTTTGTAGGTCTTTGTTAGGTGATCATCTTCAACAAAATCACTAGGTCGTTTATTTCCAATATCGTGAATCAACTAATATTCTCAGTTGCATCCTACAGCCGAACTGTTGCAGCCTGGCTAGTTTATCAAATTGCTACCCAGAACAATAGTCATATCCTCCTTCTCACAGTCACCAAATTGGAGAGAATCTGCGCTACACAAACCAAGTTTGGTCTGCATGAGTTGCCTGAGGTGACCGGAATTCAATTACTTATTTTAGTCTCAAGATCGATCGGTGGACACGACTGCACGCATGAAATGAGGATAATTCACACTGCACAGATATTCCGCTTCGACAGGATGTTCTCTATCCCACCGTGAACGGGTTATCCATTTCTAGTTGTCCAAATTTCGTATATTCATAGTAAACTGTGTGGCAGTAGAACGCCATTTGAAAAACTGATCAATACAACAAGCACACCGGTAGTATACCAACGCAGTGCGTGGGGGCAAACCGCAGCATGCCCCACCTGATGTGGCCGATTCCTAAGCATACGACACCAAGCCTCACTTAATGGTGTAGATGTGAAAAAATGGGTGTCTTTGAAGTCTGACAGGGGTATCAGATACATTTGGTCTTTAAACGTGATTTGTTTATCCCAGTGGACCTAACTTGTCTGACAGGCCGGGAGACAGTTCACTTTTTCAGTCGCCTCGTGTTTCAAACGGAACACAACCTGCCCTTGGTCACCTGACAAAAGTCACCAGGTCCTTAACGGGCGGGAGAGGGTGGAATGCAGTTAGCAACCACAGTGGTATGAATCACAAACGCAAAGAGGAACGCCATAGTCTTTCTCTAATGGTCAAGTACCAGACTAACGACTGTTGTTAAGATGGCCAGACGTCGAAAACTGTGCTCCTGATGCGGTGATATTTGGTCCTCAGCAAGGTTATGGCGAATGGTCCGACCAATTACGACCCACTTGTGCAACCAGATAGATGTAAAGGCAAAATTCAGAAGCCTCCTCGATTTCATGAAATCATACCGCGGACCTCTGATTCACAGCAGACAGTCCAAACTTAGAACCGTGTCTTTCACGATGTTAGACTGTTATGATGGAAGAGTGCCCGTCATGCCATAATTCATTACCCCATTCTACTCCAGAAGAAGAACACCATCTGATGAGGCTGGACGTGATTCTCATCATCATCATCATCATCATCATCATCATCATCATCATCATCATCATCATCATCATCATCATCATCACCATCATCATCATCATCATCATCATCATCATCATCGTCAGCTGTCATAACCGCGTACTCGTCGTACAGTGGTTGTAGCTGCCGCAGTTTCATTCACTGCACAGCCACCGATGTACATCCACAAAGCAGACGACGGTTCTGCTGGGCCAGGTTTAGACCACTGACATGAACTGCTTCAGGTTAAATTTGTCAGCTTCATCCTCCTCGGCTGTACATACCCCATTCCATTTAAAGCTCCGATAATTTTTCGCTCCCACTTTACTCAAAATTTCCGAGAGTCTAATTTTTCCGCTACGCCAACAACATCTCACCATAAACAGCACTTGGGATTACAAACGAAAAATCTATCAACATTGGCTTGTCCACCTTGGGTTGCGAAACACACAAAATCCACCCCAAACCCTCTCGGCTGTTCCCACATCATGGTCATTGCCCATCTTGGCTTGTCTTTTTCAGACCAACAGCTGGGCAGTAGTCACACCGGGGGAAAATGTCAGTCAAACCTATCATCAATCAAACAGAGTTACACTACAATAGCTCTGTGTTAGTCGCATGCATGCATCAGCCCATACAAATCCATGCACAACGCGCTCACTGTGTCACTCTGGGTTGTTACCATGACGATTTAACGAAGTGATTGATCACTTGTGACTGCTGTTTGTCTTGGTGATATTGAGCACGATGGGGAAACAGTCTTATTGGACACCCAGAGCACCGAAACTGAAGGATGAAAAAGACCAATAGTTTCCCAGGACTGACAACATCCACTGCCACTTACGATTTTTGAAAGACGGTCGCTGATTTTTCACAATTTTACACGTTTAACTGGCCATCAGTTGATTTGCACCCCTTAGTTACACCTTAGTTACATTTTATTGAGTTCAATCATTTTCCGCGTGCTCTTGCTCCGCAGAAACTTTTCAACAATTTACTTTTAGTTCAATCCTGAATGTGAATTTAGTCTTTTTTTTTCTTGCTCTGCAGAAACTTTTCAACAATTGACTTTTAAGTTCAATCCGAATGTGAATTTAGTCTTTTTTTTGAAGAGTCGTGAAGCACGTTGGAATTTGCCAACTTCCGGTGAGCAGCTAAAGTCCACAACAGACTAATCATCCGAGTATCTATCTAACCTACGGGAGTGTATCTTGTTGGAGCCGGAAATTCCCCTGACTTTTCGCGATCACCCCCCGGATCAATTTTCATGAAGCAAAATGACCTTGCTTTGAAGGTAGCTCGACAATGATCTGTCCGATAAAGAAATGTTTATCAAAGCAATTTAGAGATTTAATTAATTATGCTGACAAATGACAACCATCTGGGCATCTTTTAGTCAAAACGGTGCTTCCCGACTGTATGGGCCTTGATTCCCTTGCCTAATTAAAGGTAAAAGTTTACCTGGATGCAAATTGACGTATCGATCCATGACAGTACTTGTTAATTTGCCATTATGACGAATGTTATCAATAACATCGTCATCATCATCATCATCATCGTCATCATCATCATCATCATCATCATCATCAACATCATCAAAATCGCACACGTCATTCTTCCACCTGTTGTCTACTGGGTATATTTGTATGCGTCGGCGTGAATCTTTCCACCGATGTCGACGTACACAGCACAATGTTGAGCGATCGCAATCAGGCATCCACATCATGTATGTATGTGTGTGTGTTTGTTTGTATCATATTTCCATCGTCCAATCACTCACCCGTTGGTTCCATCCTCATTCATGCATTCATCCCGTCCAACTATTCAATCATTCATCCATCTATTCAAACTTGGCTCCGTCACACCTGTCCATATCAACCACTCAACTACGCTGTATAAACAAAACACAGGGACCCGGATGCACACACACCTACTAGTACCAACCAGTAAGCATTTTGTGGTAGGTTTAAACTGGTCATCTGCTACTGTGCGGTTCACGTGAGGAATAAGATCCATTACTGTGTAGTTTGGGAGCTGCACGACTTTTATTGCTGTCGTCCGTTCAACTGCTCGTAGCCTTACATCCACTTCTGTTTAGTTATGCACCCATCCTTCCCTCCGAATTGAACGCATCCTCCCCTTGGATCTCCTCATTTCAGACTCGAATCACTGAAGACAGCCACCGCCCACAAGCTATGAAAATGATCACCATTCACGTAAAGCTTGTTGAATTCACCACAACTCTCCCGCTCCTCTCGCTTCTACTCTTGGAATATTTATTGATTTTAGGTAAGTCTCTTGAATCTGGCTTATCGATTCGTGGAAATATTTAAAAATGTTTATGGAGCTAAAAATCCCAGTGGTCAAAACCGCTCACATTTTCCTTTCTGGTCACTCGGTGTTATAATTCTCAGTGATAATACCATCGGCGATCAATATTGTACAAACTTTCAGAAATGTTTCTGTCTCAAACCGAAAACTATAAATTTTCGCATCACAGTTAGACACCTGTCAAGATGAACATGCCGGTTAACGGACAGATGAAAATACGGACCGTTTCGAGTTCTGCCTGTTGCGTAAACGAGGGAACAATACCACTCATTTGGTGGTTTTGTTGCCCATACGCTCCGAAAAAAATACTGTCCATGTCGTGACTCACACGGATAAGTAAAATCAGTGTACGATGCCCAGCAGAGGGACTGGCGATGGACGAACCCTCAACCCTCGCATACACACAGAGAGAAATACACAAGGGAAACAGGTGTTCAGAAGGCACGCGTCACATTGTCACAGCATGTCACATACTGTTATCTACTGGTAGAGGTATTCACCTGCATACTGGGTGTGAGTTTACTGTCCAAACGTGCGTAAACCATGACAGTTGGGGGCTCCATCCAGCACTACCAAAGCGAGTGTGTGCACAGTGATCTGTGAACAAACTGTCACGGACAGGTAGACATGACCACAGTTTGACAGGTGAAATCAAATACCCATTCAGAATGGATGAATATGCAGCAAGCCAATCGATTTCATCCTCTAGTTGGCTAAATAACTGACAGCAAAACAGAAGGATGCCAACCTGTAAACTCTGTAGCTGGTGGCGCATTTGAGTAAAAGTCCAAAACTGTCGCAAAACTTCCATACCGATTTCTAGACCAATGCAACCGGAGGTCGTTCAGAGCACATCATTTCTTAGGAACACGTGACCACTTAAGTTGTGAAGCTCAATCTATGTATGTTTGCATGATATAATGAGCAATAGGAATCACTCGGCTGAAATCCACATTATCCCCTTTAATACACTACTGGTTACTTACCGGTTAATGGTGAGGTGCGGCCATTTTCTTAAGTGGATCTCTCGTACACTCACGCAGTTACATGAGGTTGCACCTTAACTTGATATTGCCAATACATGAAAAGCAAACGTCAACCCAACGGCGTAGTGACGAGGTCACCACGATTCGCAACTAAATGTCAAGTTGGGCGAACAGACCAATGTCCATTATGACTTTAGAGCGATAGAACCCTCTCTTAGTGGTCCAGTAATTTGTCCAGCTTGTTTCTGGGTGAATGCGCTACTCTGTAAGACAAGACTGATGAACTTAGTCACTGAGACATGGCAACTTTCTCAATGATGCCTGCACTTTTAGGCCACCAGGCTAGAACGAGTTTTGTAATGTACCCATAAAGTTACTGAAAATCCATCGACAGCCCACGACCAGTTTCGCCCTTTTTGGGGCTCATCAGGTAGGCGCGGGTTTCCGTCAACCTTATGTTCCATTTAGAACCTGAAAAAATAAGGTTGACGGAAACCCGGGGACTGTGCCCACCTGATGAGCCCCAAAAAGGGCGAAACCGGTCGTGGGTTGTCGACGGATTTTCAGCAACCCTATGAGTAGTACATTACAAAGATATACATGTATCACGATATCTCGAATATCGTAGCGACTGAAACATGAGGCGGCCTGGTGCAGCACATTCGGTTGCCTGAGAACATCACAAACAAGAGATTCAGCTGGGTTCCAGGTGAGTCTCTCCGAAAGACCAATTAGTTTGCATGTGAGTGTATATTCCCAAGGGTCGTCAACTAGACCTACTCTGGTTGAAAAGCTACGCGGATCAAAAAAGCCAGGGCTTATTGGAAAGTGACGTGGAAAAACCGATATACGAAAGGTCCGTTGGCTACTATTCGTGAACACCGAGAGAGAGAGAGAGGTGAGAAAACTGAGAGAATGAAGGAACCGGCAATGGTGTTTTTCCCACCCCCCACACGCACACCATATTATACACATGTGTACGGCCTCTTTTCCATCGTGTTCAGACAATCGTTTTTTGGTAGAGTGAAATAAATCGGCTTGTGCGATATCCACAAGAGACCGAGCAACAGACCGAGGTTTTCAAACACACACACCGGTAGTTCATGTCCAGCCGGGTTTTTTGAACACAGAAAATCTCCTCGTTTTATGTTCATCCAAAAGTTGGCGAAAACATGTGCGCTCGGCTCTGTCGAAAAACGCACCAGGGAGTCAGTGTGCATTTTACGATTCCTTATTGCGTCCATTCACGCAATTCGCTCGCAACCGCTTCCACAGCGACCGGCCGATCCAACAGCTTCCTCTGAAAGTTGTTTACTCCCGAGTGTGTGTGCGTGCGTGTGGTACCTGAGCCTTTTGATAAGCTAGACCTTCTTTCCACCAGAGCGCTCCCGAACAACCAGCTGTGGATTACGTCAGGAGCGGACCTCATCGATTGTGGGTCTTTCAGGCAGCTTTTACGACAGATTACTTTACACCAGTCAATATGTGCGTGACTAGGTTCCGTCGAATCCATAAAAATTGATTTCAGTTGATGCGAAACATAAACAAGTTGATGTGAATTTGACTTCGGGAAATTTTTCACCTAAAATTGCACCGCAGAAGGACACCAAGGTGAAGGTAAAAGGCTTGCAACAGTGGATATTATACTTAGAGCTGTTTGGCCGTACGAGCTCGAACCCGGACAACTTGGCTGATACATTGCATCCCGATGGGCCCCACGTGCCCAAGCACTGGTGTCTTCCTTTCCCGACTAAGTTCTAAGTGCCCTGCCTGCCAGCAGTCCACCGCAGAAGTTTCTCTCTTTACCACCAGGTAGATAGATTTGTGGTAACTGAGCGTAAAACTCGGTTTCGCAATACCTATGCTTTTTCGTGGTCGACTCCGTCGTGAATAATTTGTCTTGTTGTTCTAACGCAAGTTCATTTGGGTGGCACAAGAGGATTCTCTTCATAACGAATGGGTCTAATGAAGTCGATAACGATAAACAGGTTCAGTACGAGGTTCTAGTCACGGACAAGCAAAAGTGCTGAATACCTGCTCGTTAGTGAGCTACACACGGTTGTGGCAAGTGGAGACTTTTCCCCAGTCTGTTCTATCAACGTGGTCCCAGCCTGAACACGTCAGTGTTGGCAGTATTATCTGGCTAATGGCGACATCAGACAGTGACGGCTTCCCGAATGGCTCGAAATACATATTCCACCTCGGGATAATTTGTCACTTCTCGCTGTATTGCATCGGCTGATTAATACCAAGCTTCATGTAATTTATGTTCTCCGGGGTAAACAAACACTCGATATACACACTAACAGCACCCACAAAATTCACCAACCGATTTTTTATGACACGATTAGACGGAGCATTTGGTTGTGCCCAAAGTCCTATTTCTGTTCCAATCACCACAGGTCAGTGTACAGAATGGACGGAAAAGCAGTTTCTACTCTCTTCTTCCTCCTCCTCCTCCTCATCATCATCATCATCATCATCATCATCAACGTCTTGATCAATCTGCTCCAGCTAATCAGATTTGGGCACGGAAAAGACATCCTCTTCGACAATGGATTGTTTGGCATACGCAATACATAGTCTA
>NW_008752050.1:258435-337035 GCF_000715545.1 Opisthorchis viverrini | reverse complement strand
ACACCACTGTTCAACACCGATGCCTCATTGCCGTATCTCTTTTTCCTGGATCTGACTGTCCCCTAAGAAAATGTCCCCGAATTTTTCCTCGGTAAGGTTGCTGTGCTATTTCGGAGTCTCTTTCGCGCCAGGAATTTCAAACTAATCTTCTAAACCTATTTCAATATGTCCACCGCCTTGGATATGGTTTCCTTCTTTTGAAGACAAGTCATATGCAAGTGGTTTTTTCTACAGGGATTAGCACCTAAGCCAAGATTTCGTACAAAGTAGGCTACTGTCGATTGATTAGATTCATTTCTAACGTTCCTGCGATACCCACGGAGCCAGGGGATTGTAGTTTTCTTGAGTGACGATTTCCTGAAAAAGAGACTCTCCTTGGCCGAAACGGGCATGGTGGGATTCAGCAATCAGGCTTAAAGTCGATGATTTTTACATAATCGCTGTGGATCTCACTTCTGCTCAGTTTATCACGCGTTTTGGATCACTCGTTCCGTTACCTGATCAAATGCATTGTTTCTTATGTGGTCTTAGTTTGCCTTCGAGAGTAATTTTTTTGTGGTCACTCCAACTACTGGATGCTTTCCTTTACCCATAAGAACGATCAATATGATGGACCTTATGACCAGGATACAGTGAAGCAAAGCACTTGCTACCTCGTTTACCTTGTTAAATGGAACCTAATTTACAAGTGGATGTCTTTCGAGGCAAAATGAAACCTATTCACAGCTTGCTAAGGTACATGGTGCTAGAACGTCTCCTGGAAAACAGGGCTCCATGCATGTACTAACCATGGTAACAGTAACAAGCCCTTCATGAAAGAATCCCCGTGCCCATTGGTTGGGAAACACCGCGTTGTTGACCCTCAGTAATGAGAGCCCAGACGGAATTCCCAGACGGAGCACGAATCGAATGCATCGTCCTATCAGTGGGAGACTAATATATACGAATATATACTGCCTATAAGCTAAGTTCGACGGTAACCAGTAGTACATCAAAAGTTCCACTGTGATGCTGTTATGAATACTCACTTAATTTTGTGATAAGTTCACAGTTTGACAAATTTTCATCTCAGTTGGTTCACTTTGAAGAAATTAGTTTGACTTGATTACGTAAAAATGCCGTAGCTAAAGAAAAAACTGAATTTAGCGCCTTTATGGTTAAGGGCCAAATAGGAGAGGACAGGATGTTAGCTTGATAATTCCTTCAAGTCTACAGAAAATAGGCGGTCAAGGATGTTTCAAAAAGCTGCTAATAATAGTACCTGATGTGATAAATGGTGTTTGTTACGCAACATGACGAGACAAGATTTTTGAAAATGAGGTCTAGACGACACCTGTAAAAACATACTCTGAAAAATTGCCTGTCTGGAGGGGTTTCGATTGAACAGAAGAAACAGATGTTTCTCATGTCCAACCAAATTGTGATGTCGATCGTAGAACGCATGAAATGTATCACCTTCTATTATAGCCTCGATCATTCTCGACTAATAATCGACAAAAAACAGAAACCTGCATTTTCTACGCACACTAATCACAGCGACTTCGGTGGAAAGAATTAGAGCGTTCCCCGTAGATTCTCCCTCAAAACATGGTACGCGGGTTGATTATAGACGTATACAGCAAGCTGTAGACAAGTTCAGTCGGTTGACTGATGCACTTCTGGACATGGTGACAGAAATTAAATCAGCTGTTCATGAGAATCCTACCCAATTTATGCCAACCCGCACCCATAATCAGCCTTGGCACCTGTGTAAACATACGGCAACTGTAAAATCACTAAAGTGTAGTTTTGTGCTCCCACTCAACAGTCGAACACTTGATTCCCACTAGTATAAGAAATAAAGCCCCTCGCTCCGGAATCGCTTACCAGAAAACACCAAATAAGCAGTTACAAACGGTTGGACGCCTCAAGTGCACATAGTTTTCAAAAACCGAACATTCTCACGCGTCTTCTTGAACTATCATGGATATTCACTGACTATCACGCAATTGTAAACGAACACTGTAAAGCGGTTCCACAAGTTCCTTAACAAACTTTACCTTTCATTTGACGTAAGGCGGAGCCCCAATAAGACTACAGACTACTCTCACATCTTACGAGTAGTATCCGCTGTTACACTTGAACAACGAATGCATTTAAGTAGTGATTGGCGTGTAACCACGCAAAATCCAGATCAAATGTTTACATCTGGAGTCTTTTGTTATTGCTCCTTAGAGCCGGCTCACCACCGGTCACAATTTGCGGTAACACATAGAAGATGATTTTGAGGCTACTCAGGCTCTTCTAGCCGTCTGACGCTGTCATTGGTCGCGTGATACGGGTTCCAATGTTGCCTAATACTCCGTTTTGAGAATGGAGAAATCTGGAACCAATAACCCTAAGCTGTCACTCAATTAGACATGTATGTCTTTCAGTAGGTCAGCACAAGTCTACCTGCTGTTGAGGTTGAGACATTGCTCAGGCTTTCAAACAGTTATTTTTGATAACAATCAGATTCCTCTTGAAATTTTCTACCAAAGTGTTCCTTCGCTTTTCACCCAAATTTACTGAGTTATATTTCTTATGAGCACAAAACAACACAGCTCACGATCGGACCAATCAGACTCCACGCGAGATGGTCGTCAACAGCCAACCAGGTGATAGCTCAACGCTGCTTTTTGCAAACTATATAAGCGCAAGCACAAAGGAAGGAACTACCCACCCAACTGTGCACTGATGACTGGAGCTTATCTTAGATGGCTAGATAAAACTACTTACTTCCCTGCCGACCTGTGCCGCAATAAATGTGCATAGTCATTAACATGGCCTTTTCTAAGACAAAATAACACCGATTTACATTCGTGAGCACTCACTCAGATGAACAGCTATCAGTTTTCTGGATAGTAGGGATGTCCAGCGGCTCGATTACTTGCTTACCAGATGTAGGAATATAGACTTCAAAGCCGATTATTTAAGTAGTTGCATGTGGCTTTAAACCGTATTGGTTAAGAATTTGTTTGATGCGACCTTAAACGGTAATGTACATTTGTGTGACACGGCGGTCTGGTGTATACTACACTCGTATAAAACAGCCGATCAAGGCATATGATGGGTCTACTGTGGCACGTTTCATGAGTCATAACTTGAAAGTCTAGGCTATCTGTCGTGAAGCGGTCGTAGAATTCCTGTATTGAATTGACCGCACCAGGTAAACGGCTAGAGATGCATTCACTTCCCCTTAGGAGTGATACGAGGCCAGTGAGTATTGTTCTGGCGAAATGTGTTTTGCTACCTCACACAATCCTTGGATGGGGAGGCGCCTGACCGATAGATATGATGAATGATATGACAAATAAACATGATTAAATGTAGCCTGAGGATCGCGAAAACCACCGTATTTGGTCGATTCAGTTTCAATGTTCCAAAGATATTGACCAATGATCGATGGTGCCTGAAACACTCGTGTGTCAAATTAGATAGCACCACATACAAAATACACGTTATGTTATCTCTACGCGTCAGTTGAATTTAACAAAGGGACCCGTTTGGTATAATCACATGACTGGTATCTGATCAATATTGGAGGCGACGCCGGAGGCAACAACTCCGGCGTTGAGGAAGTTGATTGTACGTCACAAAATCTAGCAGTAACCGGAGAATTGTGCCTGCTAAGAAGAAAGACAAAAAACCCATTGCAACATTGGAAGTAAGGTACCAACAAACTAGACCAGGCTTGTGATGCGACCGCTTTCTCGCTGACTTCCCAGCCTTTGAACAAACTTTTAAAAAATCTAGAGGATTCACTCCAAATCCCTTTCGTTGAATAGAGCCATTGCGCTAGTATATGGAAACTTAAAACAGATGGACTGAACTTGATTTTTTGACGTTGTTCTAAACACTCCAGACTTTGAGACAAGTTGCTTCATTTTCGGGACTCCATTCGGATCACTCATCTCCAACTGTATGCCCAGACACGCATAGACAGACAAAGGTGTCAGATTAGCAGCAGTTTGGCGAACAATAGCACAAAATAGAAAGGCACATAACAGCACATTGTTTGCCGGTCAATGAGTTTAGCGCGAAGAAATTAACAGGGGCAAGTTAATGGGAATGCATTTCACCGTTTTTGCCAACATCGTTGAACATTCTGAAACAGCTTTTGATTACTCACGGTAATAATGAGAAACATGCAACTAAACACGCAAAAGAATAATTAGTTAACTTTTGAGTCAAATGAGAGAGGCAAGTGAATCTTTTTTTAACCATAGTCAACCGTAGACATGTGTTTCAGTCTGTTGAAATCTCGCCGAATATTTTCGTGAAGGAAACTATTCGCAAGGTTGCTGAAAACTCTTCAACAGCCCACGACCGGTTTCGCCCTTCTTGGGGCTCATCCAGTGCAAATGAGTGTAGTTCTTGAAAACAGTGCAATTTGGGTTCGATTAGAACATAAGGTTGACGGTAACTCGGGGACTGCGCCTACCTGATGAGCCCCAAGAAGGGCGACACCGGTCGTGGGCTGTCGACGAGTTTTCAGCAACCTTGTGAGTATTTTCCTTCATGAAAATATACTGCGATATCTCGAATATTGTACCACCTGAAACATGAGGCGACCTGTGTGCAGCATATTCAGTTGTAGAACATCATAAACGAGAGATTCAGTTGAGTCTCTCGTGAAAACCAAATTGAGTTGCAAGCGAGTGTGTTTCTCGCCGAACGTTGTTTGCGTAATAACGCTCTGTCAACGTCACGAAATTAGTCTCTCGTGAGGGCGGGCGAAATTCAAACAAAAAACTGCCCCTCCTGACTGCTCAGCTAATTCCTTTGAGATTGGGAGAGAATCAAGACATCCGTGTACTGACTAAGAAAACGTGATAACGAACGAACCCATCGTTATTATCTCACCGGGAAAGCAATAAACGATTGCACGCCGGTTACGGGGTCAACTCAGCTGACTACTACGGTAGCCCCCAATGAATTAACATAATATGTTCATTATGCGCGGATGTGAAAAGATTGTCTCTTGCTTGTCCTCAGTGCAAGGACAGTTGTCTTTTATTTACTCATTTCGAGAGGTTGCGGTTTGGCCGGCATTTGTGACCGAATCTACTCTTATCTGAGTGAACTTCTACACAAGTTAAAACTTGTTCTTATTCGGAATAAGGTGAGTTTTAGAATGTCCGGGGCCAACGAATCATTTCTCTTTGGGAATTTCATGTTTCCAAAAAATATCCAACTACCGTAAACAATCTCGTGGTCGGCTGATCTATGAATATTGGGGTCTCCAAGAGCCATACGAAACCATATACACTACTCATAAGGTTGCTGAAAATTCTTGGACAACTCACGACCGGTTACGTCCTTCTTGAAAACACCAGAAACGAGAGATTCAGCTGAGTTCGCTCACAAAACCAAATTTGTTTGTATTTCGCCAACCATACAAATTATTTTCCTAGTGAAACAACCACTCTCAACAAACCACTCCTCCAGAATAACCCTCGTTTCTGAAAGTCTCACTTGAAGGATTACTGTACACTACGTCACCGAATGCTTTAGGACAGTTAGTTCCTTCTCGGGTGATTCTCTACGATGACTGACACACAGAGGAAAACCATCCCCCCCCCCCAAAAAAAGAAGTCAAATCTATGGTCAATTTTTCAAGCTATTTTTGCTTCTATATTTAGGTTCTTTATTGTGGATAAGTACTATACTTTGTGATACTTCCGTACTGGATTTCGGTTGTAACACACAAGTCTCATTTACTGAACCTTGAGGGATCTCAGTGTTACATTATTTTATCGGAAGAATGATTTCAGGAACTTCTGAGAACGCACCATCTGGGGAGATGCAGTGCTGGTCTCTCACGGAGACGTTTTCTTTTACGGCTTCAAGTGATGAACACCGTGGATACGCCGTGTCGCCAGAAAAATTAAAATCATTATACCTGGTCAGTTAGGAACTGTCCACGATTGAAAAGCGATTTTGGGCAACAAAGCTGAGGGTTCGAATGAGCTATGGCATGGCAACTCATTCGAAGTTATAGTCAGCACTTTTGCGTGTACTGTGAATCTCGTGACTGAAGGATGAGTGGCGCTATACCCTTTCTAACTTCGAGTTACTCACACTGCTGCTCAGCAGTTTCGTTTCTGAGTACCGTTCGGGAGGTTGGAAGACCAGATCCCCCAAGAGAGATATTTCTTCTCCATAAGGAAAAAACATCTGGGAGTTTCTGCACAGATCGACTTTGCCTACGAAATAAGATGTCCAGCACTTATCACTGTTCTTACTTTCATACTTGAACATCTCTCCCTGGAAACCTATCCCGTTTGTTGATATCTGCTCAAGTTTCGGTAGACTGGAAACCATGTTTTGTGGTGACTGAAATTATTGGCTCTGAAGACCAGCATGCTGTATTTGCCTGGTATGTAGCAATCACGTAATTTAGAGCTTATATTTCAGATAAAGTCATAACGCCTGTCCACGGGGATGCTGATTAACACATACCAACACCAGTACAGTATCACTACTTTAGCACAGAGAATACGCAATATGCTTCAAACTTTTCACCCCCCAATGAAGAAAACCCCCTTTTCTAGGAGCCAATTTGGACTTCCCTAACTATGCGTACTCAAGGGGGTAGGGAATCACCTCCCTCGTAGGTCTGATAGTCATTTGAGTATGTCTGCAATTTTTCAACTTTTTTCAATATTCTGGTCATTGAGAATCTGCGTTATTCACAGACAGTGCAAGTAAGCAAGGAACACCATTATTGACGTGGACAGCAGTGTGGCAGGAACTGTGTGACTTAAGCTCAAACAAACCGTCTATCTGCTCCTAGCCACATCACACACCCCAAGGGTGTGACCAGTCCGAACAGATAAGTTAATTGCCACTTGTGTTACATCGTTCTCACCAACCCACATAGTCTCTCACACACTTGGTTCATCTTGAGTGTGTCTTGATGATCCCTAACCGTACTGATATTAACTATAGAGCAGTCACCGAATTAATTAGTTATTGACAGACTCTCCTACCACACCCATGGGCAGTCTCACTTGCTACCACGACTTAATGGGAGGGTTGGTCCAACAGCCTGACACATATGGACATTGGGCTGGCATGTCAATCTGACTTTTTTTCCGAACTAGTGATTTTATGACAGGTTAATCAGGCCTCACTGCCTGCTTTTCCGTTGAGTTGAGCTAAAGTGATATTGCATTGGCAGGGCAACCGGGACCGGTTTGACAAAATGCTTACACGCACTCATGCAATTAGAACCTGTGTGGTTAACACTTGAATTCCAGACACTGATGTTTCCATAAGACCTGTTGTCAGTGCATAAGATTACTTAAACGAAACTGCTAATCTGAACGCATCAGTGAGGCCAGCTTTGGACAAGTATGTCGTTGCGTGTGTGTCTGTGTGTGTGCAGATCGTTGTAGTTAGATAGCCCCTAGGTTACAGTTGTAAGTAGTCTATTCTGTTGCCTAAATTTGGACCGATAAGTAAGGTAACGGGTAAATCAAGCTTATACTTTGCACCTACAAAGTGTAAAGTCATGCTCGTGAAAGTGCAGTCACTGTACACGCCACTTACAATCCAGGGAGAGGTACTGGAAGTTGTGGAGCGGTTTACGTAGCTTGGAAGTTGTGGAGCACTTTACGTAGCTTGGAAGTTGTATCAGTTCTGATTGTAGTGTGACAGATGAGGTGAATGCACTAATCTGCAAGACTCGGGCCGCGCTTGCTAACTTGAGACACCTATGGCGTCAGAATGGTTTATCCCTGAATCTCAAGGGGCGTGTGTATCAAGCTACAGTACGGGCTGTTTTGTTGTATGCATGTGAGACTTGGCCTGTTCGAGCTGCGGAACTGAGACGTCTTCAGGTGTTCGATAATCGTTGTCTCAGAACCATAGCTCGTGTGGGTTGGTGTCGGCGAATCCGTAATGAGGCATTTAGAAAGCTCGGTTTCGGTTGTGCAACGGGTACTTCCATTGAAGAATGCGTCCAGCACCAGGAGCTGCGTGTTTGGCACATGTGTTGCGTATGCCGAAACATCGTTTGCTGAAGAGAGTGCTGTTTTCCATGCCCAATTCAGAGTGACGTAAACAGAGAGGTGGCCAACCCTTGACTTGGCAGAGGAGTACGAAGGAGATCACGAAACGCTTAGGCGTTGTCGTTGCTACTCATCTTCCAGGATAGGGGCCGCGTGGTCCTCACTGTGCCTGTTTGGAGACACTACAAGATATGGCTGCCAACCGATGTCAGTAGCGTTCTTGTTTTCAGTGTCTATTCAGATCGCCTGAATGAGTGTCTGGAATCTCAGAATGATTGTGGTAAGCTAGCACTAAGTCCCCTCCCCGTCCACCTTTACTCTTTTCTTTACAATGAGGCTTTCAAATAAATCATGGTTGTACGGTAGTGGAGCATCGGTGCTGAACACTGATGTCGTGCTGTCGATGATGATGATGATGATGATGATGATGATGATGATGATGATGATGATGATGATGATGATGATGATGATGGCAGCAAAGCCATTTCCGAAGTCAGGATGGGTATACTTTCGACTCAGTGCAAGATACTGGTTGGAAAAGTCTGAAGGCTAGGAAAGTGCTTTTAAGAGTAATGTATTATTATCATGATGATGTATGAACCTCTTGGGACTCAGTGACTGAAAATGCGTGGAATTACCTGGTATTTTGTAAAAGTAGCCTGGCGTTGAGTTTTTGGTCTCTTAGTTAACCTGTTACCGATGTTCCCATTCTCTGAGACGGTTCCCACCAGTTGTTTTACTTCAGAGTATTCTTTTAGGTTCACGAGTTGTGTCTATACCCATCTCCAGTATACAGAATGGCGTGACTTTTTGGCGAGTGTCCTGTGGAGTATGGGCAATTAACTTATAACGGACTGAAACTTTCCAGGAGGGGATCCGATAGACCAACTGACTCACTGACTCAGGTTACCCGCTACTTAATTATCGAGGCATCTAATCGCTCTTCTCAAAAACATCAAATTGTCAACATGAATCGACAAATTCTGTTCTAGTTTAGGTGAGGTTGTCCTCCGGGTAAATCAGTATCCTGAGGACAGTAGCGGCGGAATACCTCTCCCGTCTTTGAACAAACGTCGTGCCCGGCGAGAGAGCCTTTTTCACAGTTCCTACATCAGTATTTACGAAGTCGTGCTCCAATTTTTTCCGCTACCAAAACAATAAAAATTACTCATAGTGATTTCAGTGAATTGTACTGGTCAATAACATGAGTACTGCTCACTCGCGCACACGAGAGAGAGAGCATGTATTACTAACCTAGGTTCCAACATCATCCAGACAATCGACAGAAGCCTCAGAATATAGCGGGTGTTTGGGCGGTGCCCATATGTCAGACCTAGCACACCGGTTCAGCTGCTGTTCTCGGTTATTGGACCGACAACCCCTAACATCCCAACGACACAGGTCACAAACCTCGGCACAATGTTATGATTGCCAGTTTGTTAACATTATAAGTGGGTTATTGTACACACACACGCTCACAGACACTCATTCACTCTTTGTTTCAAACAACAACGTTTGTTGAAACCTCGCCCCGCCCTTCCCCCCGGAGTGCGTGTGTGTGTGTGTGACCATGGTTTCTCAAACACAGCTTATTCAACTAAACCCCAATTGGGAAATTTCTAAGTGCATACGTGTGTACGTGCGTGTACATTTACGTCGATGTGTACAATACCGTACGTTCGATTGAATACCCGACTGCCAATAGAAGCGAGGTCTGTAATGGCACGGCAAGCGTCAATCATTCTCTGTTAGCCATCAAGACAGGACCGCTTATCTTGACGTGACAATCTGGCCAGCCTGGCCACTGTCTGTACGTTCAATACAATTGTGAACTTTTGTTGTCTGGACTGGGTGGAAGTATGGACAGGTAGAAGGATGGGTGGGCAGGTTGGTGGTTAGGGTCCGGTCTCCCCCCTAGACAGGCTACTGCCAATCTAATTGCTGCGATACACTTTTCTAAATCTGACGAAATCCCCCGATTCATCACAGTAAAAGGTTTTGTCCTGATCTCAGTGTTTCAACAGGTTTTGGTCCACTATTGGATTATGGGTGAAGGCTAAGCGTAGTTTCTCCTCGGGGTGGAACCTGTTCACTCCACAAACTTAAATTCGTGATTAGCACGGAGCCAGACAGATTTAATCCACTTCTATAAAAGGGAAAAACGGTCATGCTCACTGGGTGCAGTTAGAGTCTTCTACTGAATAGTTTTGGAAATACTGACAGTACTATTATATTTCGGTGGTTTTTTAGGAGTTTTCTGTGTCTGATCTGCAAACTGTGTCCCGCAGGAGGCGTTGAGCACTTTGATTGCCTTCTCTTCACTTTACTTCGGGGTTACTCCTCAACAGAATCTCCCCTGAAGTGCTCAAGAAAAGGGCAAAGCATCTCGTTCCCGAATCTGTTTGCATTACGCGGCATATGCCACCCCACGCCCAAAATGCAGTTTCCAAGTTGACAGCGCATTGGCCACTCAAACAAAATGTGAGCACGCGTTCATTTACCTGAATGTTGGTTATGGGTGTTGAGTCTTTCAAAGACCTGCAGAGCGTAAAGCACGAGAATCATCTTGTCGGTAATGGTGACTTAAAAAAGGCATCTTGGGACATTATAACGTGCATACCAGCATGTAAAGGTATTACTCTGTCTACTTCCACTGAGCTACTTTAATTCATGTTATTCAAAGCCTAAAACGACCTACCAGCACCAAAATAGACAAGCCGGACAGAAGAAATTGAGTAGACAAACAATTCTGATGATTTAGATGCTAGGCTATTCTTTGTCATGCGTCTTCCTACCCAAAGTTATCCAGGTTAATCTCCATCAACCTCAAACAATGGAGCGTTACTCGTGCAACCTGTCGTTTAGCAGAACTGTAGTGGAAAGTGCATAGCACGTGGCATAGCAAGTATACTTTCAGGAAGAAAACCGCTCAGCTTTAGCACCCTTCCAGTGCCTAGCAGCCGTGCCATTTGAAGGAAGCACGAGGGCTGGGATACTTCCAGGTTGCCCAAACCTAGACAGGGAAGTCGCGAGGCAGAGGTCGGGTTCGAACCATGGACCTTCCGGTCAGTAAATTCGCGCGCTAACCACTTGAGCCATCTTTCCCCAATTGATGTATTACTACAGCCCAATGGCTTCAGAAATTGCAGTAGAGAGTTTAACTGTCATATGACTCGAAGTAGATCGAAAAGACCGCCAAAAACACTCTCCCTCTGGTTTGGTTGAGTTACCGAACAAGACTTATGTTTCATAATTGCATACACAGTACATGCTGGTTAAACTATGATCCCTTGTTTCTTACAATAAATGCTGCTATCCGCCCACAAACCTCTCCCTTTTAACGCTTGGTGTTTTTTTGAAATTTATATAGTTCAATACATGGACATAATACACTACTCATAAGGTTGCTGAAAATTCTTCGACAGTCCACGACTGATTTCGTCCTTGTTAGATCATTTAACTAATCATCGGAAGTGAGAATTGTTACCCCTTTTTACAGGCAGTCTGTGTTTAGAGGGGCGACTTTAACGAAACGGATTAAAATGTTCTTTTGAAAAGTTCGAAAGTCTCCTTCATGAATTTCGTAGGCTTTGATGACGGAATTCTTATATGTTCCTATGAACAGGACTCAGAGCAAAGTTTCTCAAACACAAGAGTGACTTTTACCATGTCGACGAGGCTATAACTATCACGTTCTGCAAACAAGAAACGTGACCCGAGGTAATTCAACAATCAAGTGCAATCAGACTGCGGGACAGGTGGTAGGTAGATCGCACTGGTACCGGAGTTAGTGCGGCAGGCAAACTAGTCGGGTTTTCCGAAGACCATTCTGTGGTTTTTCAAATCCAACCTGTGGTTCAATATTCCAAAACTGTTCAACGGTGACGGAAAATATTGCGCACTTGAATCGTTCTGCACCCTTTTCTATAGAAACAGGGACAGACAACGGGTCTCGTCCTTTTTTTTTATATCGTTTTCTCGTGTTGCAAAGAACTAGAAAGAACGGGTGAAAGCAATGTGAAGCAGGATGTTTTGTAAGAAACACGAGGGGGTTCTGTGAAGTGCTCGACATGGCAGCTTACAATCCATTCCGCATATTCGTCTCCCCAGTTCGGTGCACTTGACACATTAGCTGATAAATAATTGAGATATGGTTGCTGAACTCTGTTCCACTCCTTTAGCCAGCTGTGCACCATTGTACCCGTTCGAGCTATCTTAGAGTTTTGGGACAGAAACTAATGAGTCAGAGCAAAATCTGGTTAGTCCGAGGGGCTATCTGGACAAAACCTGCAATTTCGCGAGCTTTTTGACGGTGCGCATTGTCTTGCTAATAGATAACCCCTGCCCAGAACTTTATCCTTCAATTTGATATCAGGGTTTACTCTAACTGGCGCAAATAGCTACAGCCATATTCTGCGTTAATAACTTGACTCTTTGAACGATAATCTATCATTACGAAGCTTTCTTGATCCCGAAAAATTATGACTATGATAAGGCCGGAATTCATTGGAAATTGGGAAACATGAGCACAACTTTACATTGGCCCCGTTTGGCTTCACGATCCTAGTAATGTAGCCGAAAGTCACCGACAGTAAGTAATCGTTCCAAAAAGTTGACATCGTCGCAGTGGGAATGCCGCGAAATCAATTTGAGTTTGTCCCCTGAGTGTCGTTCCTCCTGAACAGTCAGGTGCTTCGGAGCCGTTTGACCGATGACCTCCACAGACCTAGCTGCTTATGGATTGTAATGCTAACATGTCCCCCAGACACCTCAAGTTTATCCGAACAGCTGCTCAACAATAATCGGCAATCTGCTAGCATCGTTTTGCGGATTTCATCAACCAATTCGTGGGGATGATATGAGGAAATCATGAGCACTCTTAGTTCCACACATGAAATTCCACACGCTTTGTGAACCGGGCTAATCAGCTGACTTAAAACAGGGTGAAAACCGTGACACGTGGCTTTTGGGAATATACGTGACCACTTTTTTTAAGTGAACACTTTCTATGAATCATCTGAGTAACCAGTTTTTATGAAGTTGATGAAATTTATTCACCTGGAAATGAAATTGACGCTGTTAAGCTTAACATAACAGGATGTGAGCTTTAGCTATCTTTTACGGTAGTTTCTTTCAAGAAAATCTAATACGATATGTGCAGCGCACGCAGCGAATAGATTCATCTGGAATTCAGCTGAATCCCTCATTAAGAACAAGTTGGTGTACAGACGTATGTATTTCGATAAATAAACACTTTTTCAGCCATAGTTTCAAAACGGTTTCAAAACCTAGGTCGGGAAAGAATCTTTCAGGACCATTTACTGGGTAGGAAAATCTACTCCACCCATCTATTTTCGTGGAATGTGGGCAACACTCAACTCTACTTCAAGTAGCTAAACATCTCTTCGTCGCAGCACAGTGGAACACTACTCATATCCAAAGAGGTAGTAGTTGCTGTCGTTCATATGAAGAGTAATCACAGTTCGTCACAGTGAACAAGTTTTGCTGTCCATCACCACTTGTTAGTTTCCCCCTGGCTAACTTTTACAAAATCCACGAACGAAACGCATTTTACGACGTCTGTTCTCAGATCCTGTTGTCATGTGACGGTAACAAATTCTAGTGAATCACTTCGATCATACAAGTTATCTGCTCCTCACATCATCTGTTACACAGAAACGCTAGGCCCACCTTCTTCTCTCCGGGAGAACAGCCTAGCATGAGTCGAATTTTGAGAATTCGTTCCTCTCTGCGCAGTGTGATATTTGGTCTCATGGGAATACAAAACCTACACAACTGATGTTACGCCAATGTCAAGCCAAATAGTTTAATTTGGTACCTAACAAGCAAGCGGCCTTCGACAAGCAAGAACGAACAGCAGGACAACGGGTGCTACAAATTAATGTCTGTTGAAAGATTCTGAAAGCCAAACTTATTAGTGGATAGATAGGTAGATGGGCTGGACTCTAGTCATCTGGTTGATTTCCCATATTCAGTACAAGTGGACGGCGCCGTCGTGAATATAGTTTGTTTCAGAGCCCAAAAACATGCTGTTTTATTCATCCGACCCATTCAGAATTGTCTCTGGCATTCTTCTGTGCTCATTGTGAGTAGTTGAAAAGCCCGTTTGGTGCAGCAAACAATTCGAAACGAAACACGTCCTTGCTTGCTTCCGCTGTGATAAACATTGTTCTGTTTGTAAAAGTGAGCAAAGGGTAATCTACTCCAGCCCCAAGTGTTGTTTACCGGACTCTCCAGAATAGTTCCCACACAGGAAAAAGGGGGAAAGCGTTGCTTGTTGATGGGTGGTTTTTGTTGACACGATGTTTATTTGGCCTGACTGGTACATATTTGCTTGTTTCTCGCTCCCGATGAATGACCCACATAGAATATATGGAATAAGTTAGGAATTCTTTTCTATGCATCTCTTTGCGTGTGTGTGTGTGTACGCGCGCGCTGGCTTGTTTGCTTGTTCGCAGATGAATAAGTGCCTAGGAGCAGGCTGGTACCCTCCTCACGTTCTGATATTCGAGATGATAGCTCCCCAATCTAGCCGGCTGGTCTGCTGTCTGTCAATATATAAACGAAAAACGAAAACAAAATACGACAACACAAGTTCAGCTCGCATACACATATCCCTCATCGGCCAAGAAAAAAAACACGAGGCAGAACTGATTGTGTGAGGATGATGAAGTGATTGATGGTGAAATGTGGTCGACACGAGTAGACCAAGATTGATAGATGCCTCGGTGATGAATGGCTACTCGAGTTGTTGGGCAGTTCTTTGTTACCTTTGAAGCTGACCTGTTTGGACAGCTGAATTCGAAATGCTAATCCACAAATGCGACTGCTTTTCAGTTTGGTCAAACAGTTTTCCTGCAACCCTGAGAAAGTAGTATGTATCATTGGGGAAACAAAAAACTTTGCCCCTTGTTTGTTGTGGAGAATTTCACTCCCGTATCGTCTTCAGCTATATTTCGAACCGAATGACCGGGGACAAAACTGCGGGGTTTAGCACCCCAGCTCGGTTAACCACGATCGTTTCAGAGCGCAGAATAATCTAGCGATAACAGCTGATTGGTACCAAATGTCATATACGGTTTGACAGGGAATTTTAAGTATTCTTAGAATACGTCAAACATGGCGGGCATGTGGGATTAGTCTTTACCCCCGAAATCTGACGTTTTTTATTCACAGTTTTACGAAAAGGTCAGAAGAAATGGAAGTGAGATAAATGGACGAATCTGACACAATAGGTGTATTATCAGTTGGAACCGAACAAAATGCATTCGCACTCATAGACGTAATGCACTACTCATAAGATTGCTGAATATGCTTCGACAGGCCAAGACCGGTTTTGCCCTCCTCTAGGCTCACCAGGTAGGCGCAGTCCCCGAGTGTCCGTCAACCTTATGTTCTACTTAAGACCAAATTGCACGAAATTAGCGAAACACACTCATTCGCAAACAAATTTGGCCTTGCGAGAGAGCACCTGGTACCCAGATGAATCTCACATGTATGTCTCCCATCAAAACCAAATTTTTGTGCAACTGAGTGAGTTTCGCATTCACACTCACCTTCCAGTACAGATCTTACGCGACGCGCTGCCACATCATATTCGCCCAACCATACAGCAAGGATAACATTGTCAGCAAGACTCGCTTTAAATGAGAATAGCAGTAGTCATCTACTACGATGGTGGTAGAAAAACCTAACCATGCGTTGCAAGTTGGCGTACACAACAAAGACCTTGCTAACGCCAGAGACTCCTAGTAACGTTCGACAACATTTGATGAATTCCAATGACAAAAAATGACATGTTTCGTGTGACTGAAAAACTAAATGGAAACGCCAACAATGCATGGAGGATAAGAAGCTTGTGATGAAGTACCTTGTTGTTTTGTCATGTAACTGAGTGGTTAATGGAATACCACCAGGTTATCTGTTGCCACCTTGGCCGTGCGTTAACTGGCAGTTCCCACGAATGGTGCTTTACCTGAGGAGATGCGATGTCAAGTTCATATGTATCTCTATGCCTTCAATTATTGACACGTTATTATGTTTAGGCTGAGTGATAGCTTGCCACAAATCCTTGCATTTCGTCCACTGGCCCCATCCTTTAGAATCCATCTCAGTACCAAGGTCTCCCATGGACCACCACAGTCGATTTTGGGCAAACCGTCTTGGGCTCTCCAGCTGTGCCCAGATGTTCAGTAGTTGGTTGAAAGATTTGATTCAAATACCAGGCATTCGCATATCAGAAATCAAAGCACTGGAAGAAAGATTCACAAGTGTATTTTTGGAATTTACTACTCATAAGGTCACTGAAAACACCTCGAAAACCCATGGCCGGTTTCGCCCTTATGGGGCTCATCAGGTGGGCACAGTCCACGAGTTTCCGTGAACCTTATGTTCTACTTGAAACTTAATTGCACGAAATTAGCGAATATACACTCATTTGCAGACTAATTTGGTTCTTCGAGAGACTCACCTGGAACCTAACTGAATCTCTCAGTTTTAATGTTTCCAGGCAATTGAATGTGCTGCACCAGTAGTGCATTACAAATATAAAAATGTATCGCGATATATCATAAATCGTAGCGACTGAAACATGAGTCGGCCTGGTGCAGCATTTGTGTCTTCCGTCCGGACAGTGTATATTCAGTAGACACCCTAATGAATGACAGGTTTCAGGTAAGATGGAAGGTGTTCTGCAGACCAAAAAAACAACTAGCCACGCAGCAGAACTGAACCATAACCCACAAATTTTGGATACCACGCAAGGCGTAGCAGTCCAGTGAGGCGTACGATACCAAACATATCTAGCAGTCTTTTTGATGTCTCCAGTAATCTGTAGCCGTTAGTTGCTGTTATGCCGTACTCATTTTTCAGTGTTGATCCTGAAACTCAATGTCCGCAACCCAGTAGAGCCGGTGGTCTTCGGAAAGGACGCGAGAAACGCTTAGAATATTACCAATTGCCATCACAAAACAAATGAGGAACCAGTACACACGGAGGTGAACTAACTAATGAGTAGCTGAATGGTTCGCCTCGAACCAATATTCCAACTTGTTTTCTTAAGTGGCCACACTCGAATCTTTCAGCGATCCTTCAGTTTAAGAGAACCGTACAGACGACGATATCCATCTTGTAATCGCACATTGCTTGTGACATAACCGCTTATCCTATGGAAATGACGTCATTTCTAAGCACAAACAAAGTAGCCACGTGAGAATATTTTGAGTGGTGCTTGACGGTGCGAACGAACGACGAGATAGTCAGGAAAACCTCCGTTGAAACTCTTCCAGCCTCGTTCTTATAAATGCGTGAAACTGTTCTGTAAAAGTATCAAGCTTGAATCGCTCCGAAGCCCGCTGCTTTCTCCGTCACTGTGGTCCTTCCTCAGTCAGGCGAACCTGTGTTAGATGGTATTACGCACATCAGGGTCATGTCTTCCCGCCGTTTCCTATGAATATTACGATTGAATAATGCGGAGAGCGTATCACAATCCTCCAGTATCCAGCTACACACCCTTGTCCAGAAACTACTGAACTTTGGACACCGCCTGTGCTCCGTCTGACCACTGGCTTTGCGCTTTTTTTCGGTGCTCGGGCATAATCGTAGTGGCCAACCGGTTGTATGTCTAAACGGTTCTGAACATCTGAAAGGAAAAAGAACGTCTTATCGTAAATCCTGCACATGTTGAAGACACAAGCCTTATTCAAGGAACCAGATCATGAACCGGAAAGAGCGAGATCTTGATCTGGAAAGCTGAATTATTAACTTAATGTACTCAATGAAGACCTGGAGAATAAAAGTTGTGGCTCGGAAACGCTGCTGTCGGAATAAGGAACCAGATCATGAACCGGAAAGAGCGAGATCTTGATCTGGAAAGCTGAATTATTAACTTAATGTACTCAATGAAGACCTGGAGAATAAAAGTTGTGGCTCGGAAACGCTGCTGTGAATGACCGAATCCACAACCAACTTGGATCGTCCAACTGGACTGATCCACCAACATCGCGCGACCTAAAGTGGTGTGACGCAGCTGTCTGCAGGGCAGTGGTAATTTGAGAAACACGTGTCTTTTGTCTACCTGTCTGGGTCGATTTAACCTTCCTTCTGATGGATTAATCGACCCTGAATGTTGCACGTGTAATACCGTCATCGGAGCTCACGCTAATTAGCGAAGTCGTCCGTCCCCAATTAGATACTTGTTCAGGTTTCAACACTGCCTGAGGTGTAGACACACCTACACAGACGACAATCGGGAGTTCGTTCGGCCACAGTGAATCATTTTGTAGCGTTGTCCTGCTGTTCAAAAGAGCCTTTATTAGAATTTTGAGGAAATGAAGGTTCGAAAGTTCGCAATAGTCTCTTTCTCACCGTCTGAATCTTTATACTCAAAAAGCTGTTGGTCTGAAGCACCTAATTTTACCGGTAAAAACTTCTGGATGCGGTCATCCTCGAGCACATCGGCAGCACAACATTACTGTTCAACACTGATGCCTCGCCGCTAAGCAGTCATAATTTATTAGAAAACCCTCATTTGAAAGAAAGGATAAAAGTAGATTGGAAGGAGACTAAGTGCTAGTCTACAGTCATTATGAAGTGTCTATACCTCCAAACACTCATTCAGACACTCTGGATAGAAGCTGAGAACAAAAAGTCACCCGACACAGTCTTGCAGCGTCGCCAACAGGAGGAATCACGCCGGCAGTGGTGATGACTGACGAATCTACCTACCCACATCTCTATATTAGTTTCCCCACTTGCCGACGAAACTAAGAATTGGATTTCCTTGTAATGTACTACTCATGGGATTGCTGAAAATCCGTCGACAGCCCACGACCAGTTACGCCCTTCTTGGGGCTCATCATGTAGCCTAGTTTCCGCCAACCCTATGTCCTACTTGAACCCAAATTGGACAGCTTACAGACAAATACACTCGTTTGCGTATCACTCTAGTTTTGACGAGAGACTTACCTGAAACCCAGCTGAATCTCTCGTTTGTGATGTTCTCAGGTAACTGAATATGCTGCACCAGGCCGCCTCATGTTTCAGTCGCTACGATATTCGAGATATCGCGATACAAGTATATCCTTGCTGAACATCCATCGACAGCCCATGACCGTTTCTTTCGCAAAAGCCTCTCGTTAACATACCAGGCCAGTTATCCAGCGATACAGATTCTTCTTGAAGTGCATAGGGTGGTGATACGATGGCCAAAGCCTTACAAATACGCCTTCAAATAAGCGATCAAAGGTTGGGTTTAGCTTCTCTTAGGTGAAACGTTAGTAGCTTGGAAAAGCCTCCTAAAGACACCGTGACCAATTGCCAAAACTTTAACCTAAGAGGATGCTTTGGACTAACTGGTGCCTTTTATCGCATGAATTTTGAGTATGTCCTGTGAATTTCAGTTTCCTTCTTGAAGTAGGCCAGTTAGCTTAGCTATGTGCTACTTTCAATGGTACAGTAGTATTCATTGTCACTAGGCGAGGAATATTAACAACATTTTATCGATTGCGTGCAATTTGGGTTCAATCTAGAAACTGTCTATCTGGTAATAAGCGATTGAAGAGTTTGCAGTAACTTTACGAATAGTATTCCCCAAAGATATCTTGAAAATCGCACTAAGTAAAACGTGAGACAGACTTCGTACGGCAAATATCATAAACAAGAGATTAAGCTGCACTACAGCGGAGTCTCCCACCAAAAAACTAAGTTGATGAGCAAAAGAACATAGAGTTGCCGGTAACTCCGAGTCCTGATGAGTCTCAAAGGGAGCGAAAGTGAATATACTTGTTCAGAACTATATCACATGCAATCCGAAATAAACCAAACAACGCATTCAGAAACATGGTTAGATTAGCGACCCTCCTAGACTTACGCCGTCCAGCACCAAAACGTGGTTGTACGGTAATGACGCATCAGTGTTTACATTCATTTTGGTGATGATGATGATGATGATGATGATGATGATGATGACGATGATAGTGATGATGATGATGATGATGATGATGATGATGATGATGATGATGATGATGATGATGATGATGATGATGATGATGATGATGATGGAGATGTGTGTGACCTTGTTCTGGACTCGGAGAGGTTCATGACCAGGAGCTGCAATCCCTATCGGTTCTGCCTATCTGGCACCCTCCACAGTTAGGTGTAAACCATGAGATTTTGTCTAAACCTGCAACTTTTTAGGTAGCAGAAATCCTTGAATCAGCTCTAGAGCACCAAACTCCGGAGCGGTGTACATAAATTTCAGCAATGAATTCAACCAATTCGTTGTTCGGTCAGACGCTTTGCCCCGTTTCAACCACAACTCGCCAAGCTGAGTTGACCTCATATTTCGGTATTTCTTTCCGTTATCAAAACTGACGTGGTTTTAAGATCACTCAGTCAGCTTAGGCTATCCTGTTGCTTCACAAAAGGAACTCGATGTGGGTTTAAGATTGTGGTGGCGCGTATCCCACTCGGTTCGCTGATCGACCGGTCCACGTGCTTGTTCGTTCTTGCATAAAAATCACAAACCCGTTTTTAGTTTTCCTTCTCTTAATTGAACAAGGAAATCCATCGTCCTGGTAGGAACCAGTGGGTGGGTGAAAAACTAACCGTGTTTCGTTTTTGCCATGGGAGAGAATCTTGGATGCTTAGATGGCAGATGTAACGGTTTAATTTTTTACTGTCTGGAAGTCGTGGTACAAGTTTCCATAGCAAGTCTAGTTGATATCGTCAAGGTAATCTAGCGGTGCGTCGGTACGTAGACCTGCGCATGAGCGTGACTCAGAACCATGGCGCATTGCTAAATTAAGCATGTCACGTTTTGTCATTCCGTGATACAGTCCAAGACCACATCTTGTCAAGCCATAGAGTATTTGGCCAGCTTCCCCTTGCAATATGCCCGTAAGCACCATTGTCTGTTGGCATGACCGTCGACTGTGAGCTCAGATCCCGTATTGCAAAGACCAGTGTGGCTTTTTGGCAAAGTGGAGCAACAGGTGTTGAGGAGCTGAGGTCTACGAATGAAGATCAAGCTGTTTGAAACACTGTCCACATGCAGCCACTGAAGTGAATACTGCTAGTTCACTAGGTTGAAAGAGTGCCAAAGACAAAGGTCCTTTGAAGGACGCGTGGTGATGGTCACATTCTGCTGTCTGCGGTGGCTGAACAATGTTTACTCAGTGGAAGCAAGCAGGATTTCGGAGAAAATCTTGTGTGGTCAGCTCGAAATGGAAAGTTGCAGAAAACTGCTCCGGCATCTGGATACATTGGTCGACAGTTTGAGATCTGTTGACGTTGGTTTCGTGAAATGGGAAGCGAAAACTCGGAACAAGACGGCATAAAAGAGTAGGAGTATGTCAGTCTGACCATTTCCAACCTCTGTTCATTTAGCTTAAGCATAAAAGACGCAAGGGCACCACTGGAACCACTCGATTTAAAGACCAAATAAGCTGTTCCTGTAACGATTATGGTCCTGTTCAGGCGGAAATTCGTCGACAAAACTTTGGTACGCAAAGTGAGTTCACCAGAACTACCTCAGCTTTCTCAATTAGTTTAGCCAGCGACGGCGCCCATCTCTAAACAGATCTAAACCTGGGGAAATACCAAAGACGACAGACTTCTAACACCGTCGATGCTGCTAGAAGTGACTTTCCTTTGAAAGGTAACACGATTAACTACAGAACAGTATGCGGGTACACTCTGGGTTCGGATTATCTGTAGCATAGCTCCTAGTCCTCAGAACACCATTGGGCTCAACTGCTATGCTCTTCCCACCTGCGTCAGTCAATTTCCTCCTTATTGTCAGTCTTGATGCTTCAACGGTACTAGAAACTACCTTTTTTGACTATGCTTTTGTACACCAAGCCGAATACTGTGTTGAACCAAATATGTGTGAGTCTAGGATGCGTCTACTGAACGATACAGACTGTCAGACGATGGTTTGACTTGGCCGCGGAGCCCAACTCTTCACTCCACTCTTCTTCGCTTGGGTCATCGGTTGGACTTGTCGATGTATAGACCTCGCTTGTTCACCCTCCAGCCTCGTTCTTTTTGCTTACACCGTGGAAAAGATTATTCAAATGGATGCTTACATATCTCAGTATAAGCTGTATGTAGCATTGCCCCTTATGTGCAGGTGTCTATTGGCGTTGAACGACGTCAACGAACGATCCGATAGCAGGCATCAGTGAAGCATACGCATGAATAGTGTTCGCCCAGGACATCGAATCCTGATTTAATCAGTGATCCGTTGTCTCATCAGTAGACTTGGTAGAATCCTCCCGGTAGACTTGATGAGAAACATCATTTGAACAAAAAAATTACCGTGGGATCCGCTGTAGTAGCAGCAATATCACAACCGGAAAACGTTTTTGGCTAAACGTCAAAACCGGCACCGCATTTGTCCTGAGCTGCCCAGCCAGCAGCTGCCTCCCGTAGCACACTGACAAATTTCCTCCCCACTGTGCAAAAGCCATCGCTTTACGCCATGCTGTGCCTCATTAGTGGACCGCACGCTCCTATACGGATGCGTGCCTACGCATGCGTTTGATCGACATATCTGGTCTAGGTAGACTGGTCGAGCACACGGGCGTTCATTAGACCGAGTAGTGGGAGATAGGTGACCTGTGCATCTGCAAGAAAATCGAATACAGTTACCAAGGTACTGGGCAAAAAATATACACACATAACTGCGGTAGCGTTATGTGTGTGAAGGGGGGTGGAGTGATCTTGTTAGGTAGCAAATGGTTTGGCTTCCAGCACCAGTTAGGGATGAGCTCTGCGGGCGGTGTCTCTCCGAAAGCGTGGTCCGCGTACGCTCTGTCACTCACGCAAGACAAGTGTATCTCGGACACTGTTGTTCATGTTTCAATGGCATCTTGGAGTGTCGAACAACCACAGTCGCACTCGGTCAGCACGAAACAGGTACGCACATGCGCGCACACACACACAGCCTCTGTAGTGCGGGCACCCTGCTGCTACAAGAACGGCGCATTTGATGCATAGCAGATAGCCACAATACAACAGCCGCTGGGAGAGCACCCGCGGTTTTCTGATTAAATGATATAACAGACATTCCAGCCATGATTGCCGATGCATCCAAAACAAAGTCCCAAAGGAATTATCCTACGTGATGCGCGAACTAACCATAAACAGACCGGGATTTATAGACACTTGGCAGTCTTGTTAAGCACAAACGCTTCATGTTACGGATAGATTTTCATGCTCTATCGCCTGTAATCATGGCAACACTCGAGAGGAAATCAAGCAAAGCAAGGTGAGCAAAATAATTTGCTGTCTGTGTTATTGCCCCAGGAACAACACGGAGACGAATGTGCTTTGAAGCGTTATGCGTTTGATTGGAGCACTCAAGAAACTAACCCCTTCAGGAAGCTCTTTAAAAACGAGTGAAAGAGATGAGGTTAGGTGCACTGAAGAAGCCTTAATTTCTCCCAACTCTTGTTATTTTTCGCAAAATGTTATTCTTTCTAGGATGTGTTTTTCACAAGTTGAGTCAGAAGTACACTGAGTTTTTCCGAATCGGTGGGGACATCGATAGGGTACGTCGCAGTGTCGATTGGCCGGATTGGTTGGCTAGGCACTGTCAGTCCATATCTAATCGTTTGACCATTTTTGCTCGAAACGGATACTCGAGAAAGTGCACATGTGTGGCGCAAGCATGCGGGACCCAGTTCCAGCGCAAACTGGGTGATAAAGTTCACACAAAAGTCTACAAACATCTTTACAGTGGTGTCCTTTTTCATGACGGTTTCTACTTCCTTACGACAATACTACTCACTAGGCCGATGAACAGTGTCAACTACGCTGCATGGTGCACAGCAAATAGTTTTACTAAAGATTTCGTCCCGCAAGTGAAACCAATCTATTCTGAAAAGCTGTGAAGCACTGTACAACCGTCTCATCAGCAATGGGCATCTCACGAAACTTCAGAGAGTCTCAAACACGTGACCTCCCCATACTTCTCACACTGCCAACAGTAGATAGTCCTGGTCCCCAGATTTCCATCAATCTTATGTCTTACGTGGACACCATGTTGAACGTATGTTGTGACCAACACTCATTTGCTAATAAACTTGACGAGGTCATACTCAGTTGAATTTCCCAAATATACTACTCAACTGAATATGCTGCATACAAGTAGTTTCTATTGGCAGAATACTCAAGGTGTCGAAATTCGATATTACTCAAAAGGGTCGGCGAACAGTACCATAGACGAGGACTCCATATAAATCAAAGTTGCGCCTCCCCCGTCAATATCGATCGATCATTTTCAAACAATCGATCATTGTTGTACAGTTGTGGTGTCGAGTTCTACTGAATGGTCAAACTGGTCGATTCGTCCAAAGCTGAAGAGGAAGGTCGTTGGTTTGCTCGCTGCGCTGGGCAATTTGATATCAAACGTTTCATCACCAAACAAGCTGTCAGTATCAATGCGTTGTTAGGGAGCGAAGCGATGAGTCGGCACAACCACCGATCCATCGATGCGTTTGCAATGAAATTGCCCAGCTCAGTGAACAAACCAACGATCATTTGCGCCACCCGAACTATCAGCATTCTCCTGTATAGCAATTCATGTAGAGTCGTTTGACAATGACTTCAGGTGATATACCATCAAGAGTCATGCCCGAACAGCTTACTGCACCAGATTAATCCGACCGAGCTTGCAGTCTCGAATCAATCGGTCAGTTCACAGTTAACCTTTTCAGCGTGCACGTCCGAACAGATAAGTTGATTCGGACTAGTTCAATACAGTACCTGTCCAACGAGGAAACCCTAAAATTAGGAAGACCCCATAAAAGAGACAGCTGATTCCAACCACAATCTCTTATCGAAGCAATTCCCTCCCAATTGGACTGTTCACTGTCTAAGAGAAACCAACTCAGATGGGACGGGGAACCATTTGTGGAACTTTTCTTGGGGGGAATGCTGGCTGAAAGCATTGAACCTGATGGATAAGATGATGAATCCTGAAGAAGTGTCATTTCTTGTACCATGCTATCGACAGGATAACAGTTATTAATCGGTCGGCCGCGGCACTCATTGTGCGTGTGTGTGGCTTCTAAGCATTTGGACGGAGATACGCTCTACACAGGAGCAGTCGAGGTGCCATGATTGGGTTCAAACCAGGTTCCGGTGAGTAATTTCTCGCCTTAAACACTGAGCCATATCAAGCTGTCAACAAGCGGTAGATTACTGCTTCTGGTCGTTGCGATTCGATTTCACCCAGACAGAAACAGCTAATTGATGGAGGCTGACGACCGTTACACGGATTCATTGTCTTGCACGTGGCTGTGGATTCAACTCCGAAGCGAATGGTGCCCACGCTGCAGCCCCGCCGCAACTGCTTAAAACGTCCGAAAACGAGCGAAAGTACAGTGGTCCACTGAGCCTAATGCTGTTCGGACTGATAGACCTCCCACGAGGATATTATTTCTCGGCGAGATACCGGAGCTTAGGGGGGAGGAGCTTGATGAAGGGGGGTAACTAACATACTGGAAGAAAGACAACCATCATGTGTTGTAGAATAGTACTAACCCAGCGACAAAAGTAGTAATTATTGTGGTCTTGGATACGACCAATGATATCTTAGTGACGGAACGGGAAAGAACCGATGCTCGTTATTGTCCAACTCAGCACGTCCGTATTTCCTGAGTGACGGAAAACCTCAAATTGATGCACTACTAGTGAGAGCAAGAAGGACTTCACTGCGGAGTTATTCATTAGAAAATGCCAACTGAACGGTTATAGACTATTGTACAGGCAAGCAAAACTCTCATATGCACCTTGTTTACAAAACAAAATATCCATCTTCTCCTTGAACGCGTGTTCCTGGACTTTCCTGGATATTGATTGACTGTTACTCAAATGCGAGCAAATACTACAAAGCGACTCCACAAATTCTCTAATAGATATCACTTTTCAAGAGACGCGAAGCGGATTTACGAGAAAACTTACTACTCGCATGCCCTCCCATCAGTAGCATCACCATTACACTAGGGTGAACAGCAAATCTTCAGCAAATTGTTAGTTTCAACGTGTTTAGCTTAAATCCGAACAAGAAAACTGATCGGACATGACATAAGTTTGTTGCCACTGATGCAGTTTTGAACTTTCGACAGCTACTCTCATTTACACAATAATTTGGTTTTGACAGGAGACTCAATTACATCCATCTGATGGGAGCTGCGCTCATCTGATTAACTCTAAGAAGGTAGTAACCGGTCATGGGCTGTTGAAGAGTTTCCAGCAACCTTATGAACGGGACATTACTTCTAGTGTTGGACTGTCGTTCAGAATCTGACGACACGCTCCACTAATCGTAAATTAAAAAATCGCTTTTCTACGCAAGAAACAAAACAGACGCTCGTAGATTGACGACGATTCACGCCATCGAATGAAAAACGTACTGGTGTTGTTGAGATCGCTCTAGTTCTGTGCCCTGGCAGCGAGCGTGTGAATAGTCCAGTTGAACAAAACATCGTCTACCGGTTCACATCAGTACGATATTGTTGTCTACCCAAGCGCAGTCAAGGCGGGATCACACATAAGTCTAGTTCTATTGATTTGATATTACCAGTCGTTCGAAGGTCTTCATAGGTCCCTTGTTCATTTCGTTGTTACACGACCCAATCACTGATGAACACAAGTATTTGACAAACTGAAGTAGACTTAATGCACGCAGCACCGAGTCTGTTTGGTTGAACAGTATGCGAATGCTTTGAAATGAAAGGGTCACAGTAAAGTCCAAGAAAGTTTATTAGTCCCCGGAATTTGACCAATATAGAGTTGGAAGGAGTGGAAAAATTTCGAAAACGCGAACTTCCAGTGTTTGTAATATGGGGGACGTAAAACACAGGCGTCCAGCCTAACAGATGAATGCTTCACGCTGAAAATCTCTGGTGTACCTATGCTCCTGGATTTCAATTTTATCGCTATACCCCTGTCCAGAGGAAGTCCAGCTAATTGTCAACGCTTTTAGAGGCTTTCAAGGTGGACACTCAGATGATGAGCTGGAAGTCGTTATTTCCAGTGCAATCCTAGACATGTTTTGTCATTTGAACTTCGAACAAGCCAACGACCACCATCTATGCTACTTGAGCTACCAACATTTTCCTCTATAGAAAACTTCGTAATCTAACACTCTATGTAAGTTTACACTAATATCACCAGGGTGTCCGGACAATTGCGTCTTCTGGCCTACTGAGATGATCATTGGCAGTGCTATCTTTCTTCGATCAGGGGTCCAACTGGTGTGGCGAACCACTTGGATACCGAACCGTTGCATCGTGGGGAGCAGAATTCTTGGTGGCTTACCTGGTACAGCAAACGAGGGAGGCGAGGTTTGAGCCCAAGAGCAGGCTTGTTTGTTTTTCACCAACAATGTGTACTCCAATATCGCACTTTCACAACTGTCTTCTGGTGAAAGGAAGAAGGCCTTTGCTGTGGAGTTATTAGGAAATGCCAACTGACCAGTTACAGACCATTGGACAGGGAAGTAAAACCCTCATTTGCATCTTATTTACAAAAACTGGAATCCATCTTCTCCTGAACGCGTCTTCTTGAACTTTCCTGGATATTCATTGACTCCAATCATTCATCGCTCAAATCCAAGCAAATGTTACAAAGCGACTCCACAAATTCCGCAACAGATCTCCCCTTTTCAAAAGATGCAAAGCGAAATTCCACGAACAACACATACTACGCGCGTGCCTCTCCATCAGTAGTACCACCGTTACACTAGTACACTACTGGTCAGAAGCAGTACCAAAGTCCAGTTGAATAATTTTGAACTGATTAGACGTGAAACAATCCATTCCAGTATCAAAAGCCCACGGCGGACGTTTTGTTGCAAGCTACAAACACATAAGATTTGTTAACGATATGGTCACGATAACTCTCATCAGAACAGTCTTGAGTGCTGGATGGCTGAGTACCAACTAGAATGCGGTCACATCCTATCAGACACTACGAGCGCAAAGTTATAGGCGAACCAAAATCAATATGGCTGATTTTCAGCGTATCAAACATGAACTAAAATGTACAAGAAGGCTCTAAAATTTCTCAATGTTCAAAATCACTATCGCCTATATGTTGAAAAATGTGTGGCACTTAGGAACTACCGAAAACGTAGATGTCATGACCCCCGCGTTATTAGTTCCATCTTCATGGTTTATTTCACGTTTCCGTTTTATCTGACAACCTCAGTACTGTGTCACACAGTGGTTCTGAAATTGCCGTTCATCCAACCATTTGATCGTCTCGCTCTGTTACAAAAATACTTTGAAAAAAGAAAAATCTAAGACAGTGGGTGGGCCTCAAAAATAAACAACCCATTTGGTTTGGAAATTGTTTTGCAGAGGCACTGGCGCGTGTTTCGACAGCAATCTTGCACTAATGTGCACTTTTAACACATCAGCTTTCTAGGTGCGTGCTGCGTACCTTAACGTTTAACTGTCTGTCACATGAGTTCTGCCCAACCACGTAAAAGCGTTTACTGCGAACACTAGAAAATCCGGATAAAACTCTTTTTTCCTGCTTCCAATTTCCCAACTTTTTGAGGAACGAACCTTTCCTGCGAACTGAGGTTTTCAAGGAATTCCCACGAGCTGGCTTGGGGTGGTAATCGATTGAAGAATAACTTTGAGTATTAAAAAAGTATATATATATATATATATANNCGATATTTATTACTAGCATATTACTGTTAGTAGTGAGAATGGCTTTGGTAAGAAACATCTTGTTCGTATCAAGTAGCTATTAAAACACGTTGAAAAAGGGTAGCAAAGCTCCCCAACTCCGGTCCTGAAAAACCAGAGTTGTCGTAAGCAAATGTGGTATCGCAGGTATCGCAGGAAGTATTAGCTGAAACAAGAACGATACAGTGTGGTTCTTATGTTCTTCAGCTCAAGAACGACATTATAGTTGCTTAAATACTAATTCCAAACAGTTTTACACGGATTTCAAAGTTGACAAATGCAGGTAAGTTACATTTATAGCCAGTTTCTGAGATCGCTTCAAATGTTCGATCTTACCGGCTAATGTCACCTTGAAAGTCATTCCCCCTTGGCTGTCTAGAGCTGTACCATTCAGGACTTTCTCCAGCACAAACTAAGCAGAGCAGCGTTATTTTTTAGGAGATTTGTAGTCCACTAATTTGTAACGAGAAAGAGAGTCTTTCGTTCGGTTAATCGCCCACACAAGCGAGATTAAATCTACGAAGAAACTTGACTCCCATACTTACTTACGAAGCAATCAACGGTCAGGAGCACAAAAGTAAGAAACTATTGCCCTCGGATATAAAAGTGTGGATTTGGCGCTGTGGTGAGTCCGACCCGCTAATCGCAAGGCGCGTGCATGAGATATTCCCAGCACAAACAGACGGATGGACAGCTTCGTCAGAATAGGCCATGTTTGTTGCCCATTTGCTGCCGGACACCCGAAGTCTCAGCCCGAATTTGCATTTGCTCATTGCTACGTCGAGTAGTGTGCATCTGGCCTTTTTTAGACGTTCATAGCCACACCACTCTCGTTTGAACGGCCGTGTTCCAGTTCTGGCATAATCATTTCGGTGAGTCCACACCAAGAGGAGGAAGCACTGGACTCGTGTTTCGCTCTCAGCAGTGCATATCCAATGGCCGTGCCGGGATTTGAACCCCGGACATCTGACATGCGAGGCGAGCGGGTAACCACTACTCCACCAACGCACGTTGGACGCATCTGAATTAGCACGTCTGAAGAGGGGAACGTGGTTACACTTGAGCGATGTGATTGGTGTGCTCGACTCATCGAACGACGACCCAGTAACTGTCCTGGTTGTGACGATCGATTGACCCGCCGGTCAGGACTTCCCAGTCAGGTAGCGTGACACACGCTTGAAACCCACTGGGCAACTTTTTGGTTGCAATTTTGGGGTTTTGTGGTATAGGTATTTTGTTCATAGCCACACCACTCTCGTTTGAACGGTCGTGTTCCTGTTCTGGCGTAATTGATTATTGTTGAGTCCTACTTGCCGTCTTTTCAGCAATTGTTTCGATACCACTTTCCCTCGGATGACGTCAACTCAAATCGTCAGGCTTCTTGTTCGAACAATGAGCGTAATCCGATTTGGCTTCGTTTAGCCGTACCAGAAGATTTCCACATAATCCGTCTCGAGTGCCAGACAATCAAGGACTTGTTTTTCAATCGGGGATTGCGATGAAAATCGGGATTATGTTTCCGTGTTCAACGACGCACAGACAATCTAGGTTTCATCAAAGCACAGAATCGTAGGTTTATGTGAGGTAGTAAGGTTAAAAATAGATTTCCCAGTTGTAATTTGATGGTACTCTTCTTTGGTATTTCTGGACTTTCCCGTCAGATATACACCCACCGCAAAGCAGCACGGTATCCTTCCGTTAACTTATGCGGGTTTAGCCGAGCCCCGAAGCGTTCTTGAGTACTACTAAAAAGGAATGTGAGTCTTGAGTATTTTCTGAGGGAGATCACATAGTGAAAGAACACTGAGAGTTCGTTGTTGCTGGGGTGGAACTAGAAGGGAGTGATCACTGTTCGGAAAGGGTTCATTTTAGGTTGGGTAGAAAATTCTCGTATTTGCTTCCACTCGTAACCTCATCTAGCTAACATCCAACCTGAGTTTAATGGAAACTCGGGGACTGCCCCAAGAAGGGTGAAACCGGTCGTGGGCTGTCAAAGAGTTTTCAGCAACCTTATGAGTAGTGTATTACGTCCATACATGCATCGCGATATCTCGAATAACGAAACATGAGTCGGCATGGTGCAGCACATTCAGTTGCTTAGAAACATCACAAAACGAGAGATCCAGCTGGGTTTCTCATCATCTCATTGTGTCACTTGCGAGCTGTTGTCAAATAAAAGATTGCTCCACCGTATTAGCCGTTGTACAGCCTGTGCCGATATTACGTGTGCATTCATGGTGGTTTTGGTCTCATAAACACATTTCTTTCGAAACCAAGGGAGGTTAAAAATTAGTCTGGCCAGCAGTGCATCGGATACTGGCGAAGAGATTCACAGTCTTCACTAATCAAGCCTGCTTCTTGAGATCGATATTTGGCATATCACAGTATATTTTGCTGAATGAGTCTACTCGCAAAATTGCTGAAATCTCTTCTACAGGTTGCACTCTTCATAGGTATCATTAGGTCCCCGAGCTTCCCTCAACCTTATGTTGAACTTGAGCCCGTCTTGTACAAAATTTGCCAACCACACTCGTTTGCACACCAGGTTGGTTGTAACGGATGACTCACCTGGAACCTAACTGATTCTCTCGTTTACGGTATTCTTATTCAATCGAAGTTGCTGAGTAAACACTACCTGGTGTTTCAGATGGTACAATATTCAAGATATCTCAGTACATCTTCTTGGCAAAGCAGCGTCTTTGAGCTGCCTTAGAGGTGATGGAGTCGGACGAAATGTCATCGCAACACATATGCGGTCCATTCATGGGAATCAAGCTTATTGAAGTCACCACTGGTTTTCTGTGTGTCCCAGGTGACGTCAAACGATTACACCAAACGAATTCACAATAACGTGCCAGTAAACACCTTATTTAGTTGATATCCGATGAACTTTCAGCAAGACGAGTGAGTTATCGCTAACCAAGTACTAAATATGCAGTGGACGAGTAAGTATGTTAATTCATCCCTTCTTGGAAGAAACAGCTCCTTCCAAATCACGTTTTGATGTTCGCAGATTGTAGGACAACCATATGCGCCAAGGAGGATAAGAAAGAGAAAACTGATCAATAAACTGATATTGGTTATCCGTAGTCTCGTTGGAACGGCCGTGTTCCTGTTCTGGCGTAATTATTCCGGCCAGCCCACACCAAAGGAAGCACTGGACTCGAGTTTCGCTCTTATTAGAGCTCATCAGCAGTGCATATCCAATGGCCGTACCGGGATTTGCACCCCAGACATCCGACATGTGATGCGAGCAACCACCAACACACGTTGGGCGCATCTGAATTGTCACATCTGAGCTGGCGAACGTGTCCACACTTGAGCAATGTGATTGGCCAATTACTGATCCAACTTCACGATACCTTACTCAATAAAGTCATTGCTGTTCTATTTTTGCCTTTGCGAACCCATGGAGCGGCGTCCCCAATATTGGCAGCTGGACTCAGATGAGCGCTACAAAACCACCACCGGTGTTTTACTTGAGTAGACCACCTGAACATGCCCAGAAGTGGAGAACTGATGGAGACGTTGGATGTAACATGCGGGTGACCGGAAGCTCAACAACTGAGTGTAAACACGTGACAGACAGGTCGGAGAATCGGTCACGTACCAAATTGGGGTGTCAATCACGCACCAGAACAGAAAAGGTGTCTGAGTTGGGTTATGTTAAGGTTACGAAGTGGTGGCAGAATGGGTTCAACTTCACTTTGAGTGAGATATGCATAGCGCGGTAACAATAGACGCACATGAGTCCAGTTGAAAGTTTCTGTTTCGGGTGTGAATTGCTAACAACTGATGTGCCATTATAGTCACGCAGTAGCAGACCCTTCAATGTTCTGAATTTGCACGCGATCCGCACACAAAGAGCAAATAGGTAGCTGTCACTAAGCTGTGAAAAACAAGGGGTAGCTCTACCAGCAGCATCATTTTTACCGGATTCAAAAACTTCAACAAGGCAGTTTTCTCTGATGTCCTCTGTCCAAGTTAACGAGATTCCTTCCGATAGTACGACGGCGAAAAAAACCGACTGCACTTGGTACAAGCAAGAAGCACAGTAGTTGTTGAAATAAGCTGATAATTCTTAGAAACCACCAAGACGTCATCATGCGGATCGCTTCTGGGGTAACATCCGTCGTTGCTCTCAAGAAAGACAATGGCTCTTGCACTGCGTATACCGACCGGCATTCGGCAGCCGAAACATAAACTCCTTCTGAAAAAGACGGAATGCTGTTGAGTAAAATCCCCGGGGTTTCAGGCAGTTTTGGAATCCATCGAGTAGTCGATCATGGATGTAGCTTTAGTGATCATGAACCATATGAAGAATAGTAAAGAACTAGCGAACTACACTCATTTGCAACCCAGTTTGGTCCTGCGAGAGACTCACCTAGAACCCAGCTGAGTCTCTCGTTTATGAGGCTTTAAGGTTGACGGGAACTCGGAGACTGAAGCCTCTGATGACCCCAAGAAGGGCAAAATCGATTGTGGGCTGTCGAAAAGTTTTCAGCAACCTAACGAGTAGTGTAATACGTCTATAAAGATTACGGATCTGTTTCTATGTGTGATTTTTCGTGTAGTTTTCATGGATTCACGGATTCTGATCATCTTTAGTTTATGAAACCATATTAATTCGTCAGACCTGGGACCATACCAAACACTGTTTTCTCGTTGTATGACACCGTATATGAATGGAAAAGTGTCGTGAGATGTAACTTAAGAGTCGAAATTATCCTTTACATTTGACGTATCGCGATATCTCAAAGGTCGTACCAACTGAAACATGAGGCGGCCTGGTGCAACACATTCAGTTGCTAGAAAATATTATAAAAGATAGATTCAGCTGGGCTCCAGGTGAGTCTCTCGCAAAGCCAGATTAGTTTGCAAATTAGTGCAATTTGGTTTCAAGTAGAACACAAAGTTGACGGGCTGCGCTTACCTGATGAGCCCCAAGAAGGGCGAAACCGGCCGTGGGCTGTCGACGAATTTCCAGAAACCTTATGAGTAGTGCATTGTGAATACGCATGTTTCGCGGTATCTCGAATATCGCAGCGACTGAAACATGAGACGGCCTGGTGCAGCACATTCAGTTGCTATATTATATTATAAAAGATAGATTCAGCTGGGCTCCAGGTGAGTCTAATGAGTGTACTTCGTCAATAAGAGATTTGCTGTGTTCGAATTCGAAACAGAAATGGAGCAATATAAAAATTTCGGAAAAGTTCAAACTGTTTCAGATTACCTGTGAGTACTTCGACTAGGCCGGATTCCGGTGAGGAACAATTACACAAATGAGCGAACTGATTTGCAAGTGAAACTGGCAAACGTAAAATCGTGAAAAAAACGAAATTCACTCATTTGGAAAACAATCTACCCGCTGGGGCAAAACTTTCAAAATGAAAAACAGTTCCTACGGGAAAGCTGCCAGTGGTTAAAGGAAGACTGTGTCAGAAATAAATGCTCAAACTCGAAAAGTGTTTTAGTGGTGGTTTGGCGGTGAACCTCATTGTTCGCCACGCCAAAGTGGTCTAACGGACAACGACCACCGCGCCACAAGCCGAATAGGAAATGCGCATCCTCGATGGCTGATTTTTTCGAGCTGCTAAGGTTTGACTGGATGCGTGCTTTTAACGGACGCTTCTTTATTAGAGTTCGTCTTGACCGGATGGACAGGCAATGCACTTTTTGCGGGGGGCAAACAGCCTCTGGGCAGTTGCGCTTCCGTTCTAACTC
Source organism: Opisthorchis viverrini (assembly GCF_000715545.1). Classification (NCBI taxonomy): domain Eukaryota; kingdom Metazoa; phylum Platyhelminthes; class Trematoda; order Opisthorchiida; family Opisthorchiidae; genus Opisthorchis; species Opisthorchis viverrini. The sequence goes on along the minus strand of NW_008752050.1, from coordinate 302,540 downwards.
TGATCAGAAGACCAATAACCGGTCGGTTGATGATAATGCAGGAAGCCTTCGGGGCACCGGTTGTTGCGTAAACATGCAGATTAATTCATAGAAGTGCAAGTGAAACGCGGGCATTGAAAACGCGAAAGCGCCGTGAATGTTGTACTTATTGCTAGCAACCTTATAAGTAGTGTATTACGTCTATACCTTAATGATAATATTTTTAAGGGGAAAAAGTTACCTAAATTAGTTGGTCTTCGTGTTACAGCAAAACAAACTCACGGCTGAGTTGGACCAGCCCCATGCAGTGACGTAGTTGTTCTGGTTGACCGGGACCAGAGTTGAAAATTAAATGTGGAGGGTGGCCAGGCGAATAAGGGGGAGTAATCGCAGCGGTCAGCGGGAAAACTTTTCCTCTCAGTAGGACCTCCGAAATGACTGACTATTCATACTGTGTGGCCGCTTGACCGACCACCGTGACGGAGACGTGATGTCCTGGCGCGTGATAAGTGGCTTACAGCTGAGATCAGCTGAGAAACGCTGGGTATGGTCAACTTGGACGCACACACACACACACCGATGGACTAGAGGGCACTTCAGTTAAGAGGTTTTCTCGGTCCTTCAGTATAAATTCACGTGAGAAGATGAATGTAGGCGTGGCTGTTGTGTGTTGAAAATGGATGAAACTTGAAATGCTTGCGCATAAGATTGTGGGTAGACGTCTGGTCATTTCGAGAACAAACCAGTTGTGACTGAGAGTGAGTCGATGCATCATGGAACTAGCATGGACGGCTAAATCTTGGAATCAGACAGAATTTCGACGTTAATTGTTAATGGTTATACAGTTAGAAGAGCATACTCCTCGGTCGACTAATTCGGTCACACTCGTCCTCAATGACCAGATGTGTTTTCCACTAGAGGTAATCAATATCCCGTATTTCCAGAACACAGAAGAGACTCAACTCCGCAAATTTCCAACAAAGAGGTAAACACTCTGGTTGAACGACGAGTGCCTGCCCAGTTCGGGTGGCAGGGTTGTGTTCAAACGGAATATCACATCATTCAAATAACTGATTCACGTGATGGTTCCCCGAGTTTCGTAAGGTACCTCCTGAAGATGTTTAGCACGAGCTGACCTGGACTCGTAGAAGGCATTAAACAATTAAAATAGTTGTCATTACAGACAAGGTCCGTTGTTGAATATTTGTCCTATAACAAATTAGTAACAGAAGCAGAATTCACTAACCCACAAGCTATTAAGGTTGCCAAAACTGCAGTCACGTGACCCATTCGATACAGTGATCTGCCATTTGCTGGCATCACAGGTGCATTCAAACGAGCTCTTACCACCCTTTATTGATATGCTGAAATTCAAAGTAACTTAGTAGTGTTAATAGTATTTGACAGCTTGTTTGTTAGGCAGAGGAGTTGTAAATCACTTCGAACTTCGCATGACGCGGACAAAAACGATAGTACCATATTCGGCTCCATCTGTTGCACCTTGCGAACGGTAGTGGAACTCCTACGTCGGTACTTGGCTTGTTTTCCGCCCACCGTGGCACAGTATCTTGAGACAGCCTTTATGAAGACCCGGATAAATTAGTGCAACCGTATTTACAGGGCTATCGCAGAATTTCCCATGAGGCCACTCTAGAGTCCTCGTGATGGTGCGAGAAGCAACGAGCTAAGAATGCTCCATCATGATCCTTTTACGCTCTGACTGATCATGCTTTCGTGTGGTCCGTAGCCGCCTCGTGACATATCCTTCCAACTGACGTGATTCTCGATTCTTACGGACAACTTCCACTTTGGGACGCTGTTCATCTGGCAGCCATTTGCTTTGACTTGTGATGGCTGGACGGATGCTGTCGCTTGTCAGTCCGCACCTGGGACAGCGAGGAAGCTGGCCTGAGGTCTGGTATAGATGGTTCTAGCTGTTCGGTGTTTGTACGGTGTTCCATACGACGTGGTTCTATTGTGGGGCAAAGTGCTTTTTGGCCGTTTCGACTTCTGATCGAAAACCGACTGAATGTTTGCCCAATTCCAATACTCTACACAACATATTCATTGTGGCACTTACTACTTATTTTTGTCCCTCTTCCCAGGTGGCGCTGAAACACATGTTCCCATTGTCGCTAACCACAATAACCAGATCCGATTGAATATCGGGGACCACTTAAGGCTCGAATGTCCCGTTCACAGCACCTCATCCGGCAGTTTGACTGACTTCGGTGAATCGGGGACCAATACAATCCAACATGATGAGGCTTCTGGTGTGCTTTACCACTGGCGTGTACGCGACCGGCTTGATTACACATTGGACTCAGATCCACGTTACCGATTCAGTCAGAACCGTCGAGTGCTTGAAGTCACTGTGCCGTTGGAGGTAGCCGACTCGGGGACGTACACATGTACCGGAGTTACTGGATTCGGGAAAAGGGAGGTTACTTTTGAGGTTCACGTTCGAGGTAAGCTCCCTTCAAACACTGACAAGGCTACAGTAGATGGATAATTAGGGTAGAGAGGCTCAGCTAATTTCTTGATGACACCTATCTACCGGTGGCAAAATGTGATTGGATGCCTTTGTTAAGAGAACACTCTTATAACTACTTATTCGCAATCAAGACTCTGCAATTTCAGCTCGTGGTTTTACAACGACTAGCTGAAATAAATGGATGTACACAAATACTCACATATTGATTTTCACTCAGAGCTGCGTATAGTGTTTTCTCAAGATTGACTTTCTCGGTGACGGAGGCCCCTGGCCTCTCGTAGAATAGCATTATCTTGTTAGGGGTCTCACACTAGGTCATTACTGATGTGATTGGTGTCACTTCGGGGTGGTCTTACGATGGAACTACCGTCTCAGCGTCCAGTCCCCTTTGAGTAAGAATTTGCAGCGAACATAAAGGTTTTGTGGTGCTTCTCAGGTTGTAAGAAAATTGATATTGCACTCCTAATCACAGTCATTCATTTGTTTACAAATTCTTTTAGATCCAGACTCCAACCTACTATGTGCCCCAACACCACGAACCCATCAGAATGTCAAAGGTATGTCAACCTTTTACTCTGAAATTTTATATCACCTTGAGCTAGATTCTTTTGCAAGCCAGCTAAAACAATGTTCCATAAAGTATATCCCAATTCAAGATCTGTATTCGATGCGACTTATCAGAATCTGCGCACTTTCAAGCCCTCTGGCCAAGCAATATGCCAGACAGGAATATTGTCTGCATTCTGACAACCCATCAGATGCCTACAATACAAGCAGAATGCACCTTACCAATCACGCGTCATTCACATTGTTTCCCTTCCGGTCCATTACGATTACGGCCCACTTGGTGTGGTCCGCATTGCATCGTCTTCATCGCTCGTCAACCTGTCCACCCGTCCAACTCGACACGAAACGCTCGTATTTAACGTCTCTCTGCATACCAGCTTCTTGATCAGACCGTTATTTCTTTCGAATGAAATCGTGGTCCATGACACGTAAACGAACAAACTGATAACTCAACATCACCGATTTCCAACAGCACATCGACCTGTAACCTATCATCTTTGCCCATCTAACGGGCATATTTTTGATGGCTTGCCTGTCAGGGCACGCGGGTGTTCGATCAGCTGGCTGCCACGTTTGACAGGTTGGACACTGGTGAGACAGGAAGCCTGCAGCGGACGGATCAGCTGTCTTCCGTTCGCCTCGATTATTAGGTCACGTGATCAGCGTGTCTGAAGAGGAAATATTTTAAACTGTTGGTCGCTCGGTAATTAGGTCTTCCAGATGCTTTTCACAATCGGCTACCGCTAGGCAGGCACTGTGCAGAAAGTTTGTTTGACAGACTATCTGCTCAGTTAAGTACAAACAGTGCACCCACGCGAATGAGAGTATGACTGAAGAAACAAGATATTTAACAGATTGAACAATGCCATTTTCCTAACTTTTGGGAACTGGGGCAACCATCCACCTGTAAACAATGTGCAGCTTTCTGGTTCACACATGCTCAGCATCCTAAAACTTTCTAATGGAAGTTTCGATTGTGCGGATGGAAGTATTCGCACGAAAAAACGTGTGGGTTTCTGCAACGACCGGTATGGTCCTGTAGACCAACTTAGTTTTATTAGCCTGTATACGGATACTTTGACACCGTGAGTTCATATCTTGTTTGCAGAGATCTGCAAAGGGTAAGTAGCCTTTTACAGCGTTCGCGTTCAGTCGAACTGGAAGGTTTTGAAGGGGCGCCATCAGGAAGTTGCAAATCACTGGAATAACCAAATAAAACACTTCATGACTGAGTTCACAGCCTCGAGATCGAAATTCTCGCCGCGTTGGACTTAATGCCAAGCTACAAATCAGACAGTTGTACTCACGCTTGATGGTTTCACACTACTACAGACTGCCGCTCGCCCTCCCCTGATGAAATCTACTCACTAACTTCCGGATTTCTACCAGCACTCTTGGTTTTTGCTGGCTGGAGTCCCCACAATTTGGATTCATAATTTTAGGCGGGTTTAACAACCTGTGCGTGAACCCCATGAGCTTCATTCATGTATAGTTTGAATAAGAGTGCAGAAAACGATGGGGTTTAACAGGGATGAACTGAAGTCAGAAATAGCTTAAATAGCCGAAGGATACGATACTCCTATTCAAAGAAAAACAAGCCTGTGCTCGTGATCTGTCCCCGACTGAACAGTGGACAATTTCTCACATGACTTGAGACCTCACAGGCCGCTTATCCATCAGACATTCTGATCACGTGGTATGTCCGACCCCCAAACCAATACACCTAACGGGTTAGGACTGGGTCACTTGGACTTGATCGGGTTTCTCTGGTGTTACTGTAGCAACGAAGCGAATCCCATGTGTGTTTCAGCAGTTTAATCCACAGTGGGCAAATCACCCAAGCTAATCCGCCAGGTCGCATCAGAATTTGGTAATACTTTTTGTATATGTCCTCAGCAGACAGTACTAATCGGGGCCACTATTCTCTTCCCGACTTCACGTGAGTTAATTGAGCTAGAAGTTTCATTTACCGGAAGTGCAAAACAGTCTCCATGTTGGAAGATGAAATGATTGACAGGTACGAAGACGTATTTGGGTGCCTATGATTCGCACTTATAAATCCCGTCATAAAACCTATACGCGCCAATACTCATCATTCCGATTTGTCTTCATTAATAAATGGCTGAGTTCGGAAGGGATTAGAAACACTGTATCAATTTATCACGACACGGAAAAATTGATCATTGAACAACTTCATTCAACTCACAGTCCCTCGAACAGTTCTCCTGCCCTGACGCGATTATATCGATTAGTCCACCGTAAAACAGAACGAGACCTACATTTGTCATAGCCCATCAGCAGTGCGCACGTCGAGAGTGTGACCTCAGTTCTGAAACGCAGTGAAGGATGACCGTCCTTCAACTGTAAACTTTTGAAAGCAACTTCACTTAAATTATGTGGCTGATGAGTTCGAATACTCGGACGATGATCAGGTAAGTGTCCCATGTGTCCCAGGACCTCAGTTCATTGTCATTATTTTTTGTGTGAACCAAGCAGACTAGTCGCGCCAGAACAGACGGGAGTTTTTTCCAATTTAAAGTGAGGCTTTAAACAAACTACAGATAATCGACGCAATTTCTGCCTTAAAAATAGTAATGGAACTGGGCATCTGTGCATGTTCTGTGAATGTTAGTTTCAAACGATATTTCGGCCCCTAAATTTAATGGAAAGATCTAACTCCGTGTCGGTGTAAACTAGGCCACTACTAACGAGACCAGTCTACCCAGCCAGCCCTTGGTAACATAGATTGGCGTATTTCTGTGGCGATGGGCGCCGTCACAAACATGTTTCACCTTCTTCGAGAAATACACTCATTTGCAAATCAATTTGGTTTTCACGAGAGACCCAACTGAATCTCTCGTTTATGATGTTCTACAACTGAATGTGCTGCATACAGGCCACCTCATGTTGCAGTTGGTACGATATTCGAGATATCGGAGTGTATTTTGGTGAAGGAAACTCGGGGACTGCGCCTCCCTGATGAGCCCCAAGAAGGGCGAAACCGGTCGTGGGCTGTCGAAGAGCTTTCAGCAACCTTGTGAGTAGTTTGCTTCATGAAGGTTTCATCTTCATTTATGAATTACATTTCTGTTACCGGTTGACTCAGCTGAATCCCATCCCTCTTTCATAGCATATTCAAACACGTCAAAACACTCGTCTGAGAACTGTTGTCCCCCATACTGGATCCTCATTGGTCATAACACAGTACGGCCTACTGAGTGTATGCATACATTGAATATGTGTTGATTGCGTTCACCCGTTTAGTTTCAAAACGATATTTCGCCCCTAAATTTAATGGAAAGATCTAACTCCGTGTCGGTGTAAACTAGGCCACTACTAACGAGACCAGTCTACCCAGCCAGCCCTTGGTAACATAGATTGGCGTATTTCTGTGGCGATGGGCGCCGTCACAAACAGGTTTCACCTTCTTCGAGAAATACACTCATTTGCAAATCAATTTGGTTTTCACGAGAGACCCAACTGAATCTCTCGTTTATGATGTTCTACAACTGAATGTGCTGCATACAGGCCACCTCATGTTGCAGTTGGTACGATATTCGAGATATCGCAGTGTATTTTGATGAAGGAAACTCGGGGACTGCGCCTACCTGATGAGCCCCAAGAAGGGCGAAACCGGTCGTGGGCTGTCGAAGAGCTTTCAGCAACCTTGTGAGTAGTTTGCTTCATGAAGGTTTCATCTTCATTTATGAATTACATTTCTGTTACCGGTTGACTCAGCTGAATCCCATCCCTCTTTCATAGCATATTCAAACACGTCAAAACACTCGTCTGAGAACTGTTGTCCCCCATACTGGATCCTCATTGGTCATAATACAGTACGGCCTACTGAGTGTATGCATACATTGAATATGTGTTGATTGCGTTCACCCGGATAAAACACCATATGGATAGGTTTAGTTGTTCACCAAAAGAGATGAATGTGGACGTAGTCAGCCGTTGACTGATCTTCCACGCCAGTCGGTTTGAAAAACACTGGAGACCCCACAGTTGAATCGAGATCACAAAAAATCATTCGCATCTCAACGTTATTTCCAGCTCAAGCCCAACTACTTATTCGTTTTACTGTCTCCATATCTCATTCGATTGCACAGGCCGTCTCGCTCTCCGTATACAATGCCTAGAAGCGCAACATGCGACTTTGATAAGAGTAAAAATCAATAACGAGACAGAGAGACTCCAATGGAGTCCCCAGGGTGAAGATTTGTAGTCAATTTGAGTCATTAGATAGCTCAGTAATTTTGTTTTACGCACATTTGTAACTCCGTCCTAGCAATGAACAACAGTGTTTAATGTCGTCCTATGAATTCGTCGTCTACTCTGTTTGTACAGCCCCTTGTTTCCTGGATCCGTTATTGAAACAAAATCCAGTGATAACCGTTGAACAACCAGTTGGTTCTACGGTCAAATTAAACTGCGAAGCCGATGGAACCGAGCCTATTCGTTACCGCTGGTTTATGGGCAACACTGTCGCGGACTGGATCACGACAAGTCAAGGTGCACGTGGACCCATACTTACAATCGATCATGTGGGTCGTGAGCACACGGGACACTACACTTGTCAGGTGTCCAACATCGGCGGGAGTTTGAACTACACTTATCGCCTCGTTGTTACTGGTAAGGATATGTTTCGTTCATTTCCACACTTGCTGATGCAGCATCTTCGAACGCTTCCAGGGATCTACCAGGGTTGTGGCTTGCAGGAGACTAGGTAGCTTTCAAATGATATTTCTCCCTTGAAATGAGGCCAATTTACGCCGAAAGAAGCGTTGTAAAGTCATTCTATCCTCATTAGGAATCATCACCGGTGCGCATCTGACAAAACTCAGAGAGTTTCGAACCCATGACCTTCAGCTAAGGGGTTGAAAACTTCGAGCGTTTGAACAGCAGTGTGGTTGACTAGTTCCCCCAGGAGTGTAAACTTCTCGTACATCGTTAGAATTCTCTAACGCGCTTGATAGAGGCCCCGAAAATTCTCAGCTACTGGCTTCCCAACCGGGAATGTATTTCGCTCATTTGTAGCTCAAATGCCCATGTGTTATGCTGGCCAGCGGGTGTAACCGGCACATGAGAGGTCTCGGGTTTGTATCTCTTACCCGACTTTGTCCACCCTGGGTTGCTGTGACTTTCTTGGATGAAACACGTTACATATAACCGTTCAATACCTGAGCAATACTCTACGCCTGCTAACTAATTGTACCAGCATCCTAGGCTACAGACCGTTAAATAAGTTAGTCCATCAGTTGACCTCAAGGAAATGCTCCGTTGAAAGCGTGTTTGCTTTCCACCAAAAGCCCTCCATCCTCTATGGTCCCAACCGTATTGCATCCTCCCGTTCTCTCCAACTCCCTTGAATAGCTTCAGTTAACAGCCAGTCCATCTGTACCCTCCTCTGGCATGGTGCATCATCGTATAATCTATTTCCGTCCGTTTAGAACTCTCGACAAATGTGTATTCCCACTGCATTTGCTCTATTCAGGTCCAGATTATTATCAGCCCAGTCCAACTTAGGGAAAATAACTGCCAGATTGTGCATCTCATACTATTCTTCGACACTGTCTGGAAAATTTTCTGAGATGTACTCATCGTAAACTGATCTGCAGGCTAATGAAACACACACACGCACACACAATGCCCTAATTTTATACTCAGAAGACCAACAGCGGGTTTTAGGCGGTACAATTTTGATGTTGCTAGACGGAAGCCTAAAAAAACACCGTTCGAGATAATTTTATCCGTCATAAATACATAAAAGTGAAGGAAATCATCAAAAGTTCTAACAGAGCTTTGACGAAATCCATTCGTTGTGGGCTTTGCAGGATGTGTACTGTTCATGTTCACATCCCTCTCGTTTCGGGGTGAGATGGCCCAAGTGGTTGGAGCGCGAATTTACTGACCGGAAGGTCCGTGGTTCGAATCCGACCTCCGCCTCTCGACTTCCCCTTTCTAGGCCTGGGCAACCTGGCAGTATCCCAATCCTCGCGCTTCCTTCGGGTAGCATGGCAGCTAGGCACCGGAAGGGTGTTACAGATGAACGCTTCACCCTCATTTGAACAGTCGTTCTCCTGTCTTGGCGCCATTGTTCTGGCGAGCCCCCACCAAAGGGGAGAAAGCACTAGATTCGAGTTTCGCTCTTATTGGAGCACATCAGCAATGCATATCCAATGGTCGTGCCGGGCTCGAACTCCGGACAGCTGACATGCGCGGTGAACGTGTTACCACTATCTCACCAGCGCACGTTGGACGCATCTGAACTATCACGTCTGAACGGGTGAACGTGTTCACGCTTGAGCGATGTGATTGGCATGCCCGACACATCATCGGTACGACGACCCAGTAACTGTCCTGGCTGTGTCGACTGACCCGCCAGTCGGGACTTCCCAGTCAGATAGCGCCACCGAATCTTGAAACTCCGTTCAAACCCCGGCACGGCCATTGGATATGCACTGCCGATGAGCTCCAATAACAGCGAAACTCGAGTCCAGCTCTTCCCCCCTTTGGTGTGGATTCACCAGAACAATCGCGCCCGGACGGGAGGACGGCTGTTCAAACCAGAGTGACGTGAATGTGAAATCAATTTGCTTTTGAACAAGCTATGAGGAGTATTCGCAGCAATCTGAATTAAAAAATCCCTAGACAAATTTCAACCCCAACAGTATGATAGCGGACAAACTTTCAGAAGGCAGTCATATTGAGAATAAACACAAATAAGCTTCTGGGTGAGTAAACTTCTAAACACGTTGTTTTTTTAGTAGTATGTGGTGGTTGTACGTGAGACAAGGCTAGTAGTGATTATGCGGGAAGTTCTGAACCTAAGGATGCATTATTTCACTGCGGTGCTTGTTGACCTTTCCTCTCCCTGCTATAAAGTGTTCCCAGCGGAATAGAACGGAAAAATGATATTTACTGGGAGATTGGTATCATTCCATCGTCGACGTTGTCTCGAAAGACGAAATTAAAAACGGATGCCTTTTTTGTACAATCCACCAAGTTCGTATGTCTACATGTTCCCTGAAACAGTCATTGGTTCCTACTGGCCAGAGTCAATAAGCTTCTTTAATTCACGGACTAGCCGCGGACAACCCTATCTGTCTTGATCAGCTAATTTCAGCGACCTTTCAACCTAGCGAAATCCTCAAAACTAACCTAGAAAAGTAGCGAATTTACATCATTTGCAAAACTAATTTGGTTCTTCGAGAGACTCACCTGGATCCCAGCTCAATCTCTCGGTTTTGATGTTTCTTTCCAGGCACCTGAATGTGCTGCCCCAGGCCAACTCAGTTGCCTGGAAACATCGCAAACGAGAGATTCAGCTGGGATCCAAATTAGTAAGCAAATGACTGTTTATTCGCTAATTCCGTACAATTTGGTTTCAATTAGAACATAGGTTTGACGGAAACTCGGGGACTTCGCCTACCTGATGAACCCCAAGAAGGGTGAAACCGGTCGTGGGCTGTTGAGGAGTTTTCAGCAACCTTATGAGTAGTGCATAACCAAGCAAATGCTAAGGAGCTTCTTGAAACGCCAGACTGGTCAGGTTAGCTGTCACACTGGCAAATCAGAGCACTGAGGTAAAGTTGTACCGCGGTATAAACAAAGTCCTTTTACTGGAAAAGAGATTAAACCTGGTGCACCTCACGTTTAGCTTAACATTGGTGATGCGTGACTCTCCCGTATGACTCACGCATCGGCCCATTCCCCCCCTCTCCGCACACTATACCTTGCCAACATCCTACTGTATACGAAAGGCGTGACGCGCAGGGTCGGGCACCAGGGATTTTGTCAATCAAAACGATGAATCTCCACCAGTTTTACCAGAGGCTTGTGTGCATGCACGCACAAACACGAGTGTTGGTGATCCTGATTAGTTTTCAATCTCACCTACCGATGAGTTAACAAACAGAAACTGTATGTTGACAAGGTTTGTAAAAAGTTACTTTTTTGACGGACAGATATTAGTGGACACATTCAGTTTAGCAACCGTAGGCATCGAGTGGTGGTGGTGCGGGTGTTGGGGAGTCAACGGGAGACGGACGGATGTGACAGATAGCAGCTAACTGCACAGCCAATCGAAATCATTCAGTCTGATAAAATCTCCTCGCATGATTGACAGAAGTCGCTCGCGCCGCTGTCGGCTTGCCTTGGTGCATCCACTTTTTTCATCTTCCAGGTTAAGTGACTTGGTTTGCCCTTGAATTCGATGTTTATATTCATACCGGACTATTTACCCAGCATTCAAATGTATACATTGAATGACTTCGGACGTGGCCGTTCAGGCGTGGAAGGAACTACCCGTTTGCGCACTTGAAGAGTTAGTTGAAGTCAACATTGATAGTTACTGTTCCGCGTCAGTGGATAACAAGACACTGTCATTCCTGAAAAGTGTCCCTGAATTAAATGTTTAGTCCGCGCAAGGAAACCGGTGAGGTCTGTCGAGTGCCATCACTGGACACCTTATAAGAAATGTTCTTGGCAGTTGCCCTTCGAGAGAGAACAAAAGCCTGTTATTGGTGGCTGAAGCAAAAATGCTCTGGAGACGCTTGGTAGGCGTGAAGATGAGACATCGTTTGCAACGCTAGATGATGAAAATGGAAGATGTTGTGTTTCGCAAGCTGCACTGGCTAAACTAATTTAGGTTAGCTCAGTCTCCACGCCTGAATATCGATCCCTCTCCAACAAGCTGATGCACCGAACTCTGATTGGTCAAACTGTTTTCGGCCTCACTCCGAAGGGACACCATTAAATCGATGATCAAATAATTCAGAGACAGACATCAGTTGCTGTATGACTAATGCTACTGATTGGTCAAACTGTTTTCGGCCTCACTTCGAGGAGACACCATTAAATCGATGGTCAAATGATTCAGAGACAGACGTCAGCTGCTGTATGACTAATGCTGAATTTAAGTCTTACTTCCACGCACTGCTTCGACTGGGTAAATTTTCAGCGTTTATTCACCGAATGACTTCGGAAAGATACCCCCAATTGTTCTGGAAGTAATGCACAAAACCAACAAGGATATGTACGATCTACAAAAAGTTTGCGCCCTCCCGGTGACACTCCATTCTTAAAAGCTGGTTAGTCTTCAAGAAGTCAGCCACTGCGGTCAAAGTTGGACGAGACGAATAAAACGCGTCCCATTAGTGAAAAGACTGGATGATATCAAGTGTCAGACTCATACTGTTTTTGACGTGAAGTTTTATTGTGTACGGCTAAAACTTATAAGAGAGCTGCAAACCCTATCTGATTATCTCTGGATAGACGGAGAAGCGATCAGTCCCAAGGAATAAATTGCTTCATTGGTGCCGGCGGTAACCTGGTAATTTTTGTCGAATTACCTGGTAACTTAGCGTGACTACTGAAGACGCTTCCCGCCGCGCGTTTATCAACTGACTTATCGATTGACGTGAAATTTGCTATTCATGCGAAATTCACTTTATCTCCAGGTTCCAGGCTTGTCCGATTGCAGGGGCAACTAACCACAACCTAGTTCTGGCGCTGTTTCATTCCAGCCTGAAGTGGACGTCCTTGAATGAAATCCGAAACAAAAAACCCGCTTGCAAAGTAACCGGATTGATCGTTTATTTAAAGTTTACTTCCCAAAACACGGCGTTTCTTGTTGCCTAATAAGAAGTATCTTAAGGTCGAATTTTTTCGCTTGGCGATGTTGCGGTTCTCCATACTAACTTCCTCCCTAAAGAAAGAGGTTTGCTGTTAGTTGGGAGGGTGTTTATTCGGGGGGAGGACACTGACTGCACTGTTCAATATCGAATTTGGTTGCCCCTATGGCTTTCAAAGTACACGTCACGAATGAAACAGAGTACAAGTGACAGGCAGATGTCTGGGACAAAAACAAGGCTTCAGAAGAATGACAGGCAATGTTGTCCTGAATAGACTTACAACCATATAACAGAAGAAACATAATATGGGGAGGTACGCAAAGTTTTTGTACGATATATTGCATAAATATAATAACAACAACAATAATATAAGCACTCGCTTCTTGTCAAGGAACAAAGGAGAAATAGTTATATAATGTGCTGAGGGCATTAAATGGCAATTGACAAGATGGCCGTCGATTAGTTTGTTGAGCTTGGCAATTGATGTGAAAATATTTCGCAACCATTCGGGGAGACATCTTCAATGCGGTGTTGGCTGGGTAGTCCCTTTCTTCGTGCCTGCGCTTAAATAGTTTACAAAGAGCAGCTTTGAGCTGTAATCTGGTTGGCCATTGATAACCATCGCACTCGGAGTATGATTGGCCCAATCATAATCTGTGTTGCTTTGTTTGACAAGATGTCGATTAGTTTGTTGAGCTTGGCAATTGATGTGAAAATATTTCGCAACCATTCGGGGAGACATCTTCAATGCGGTGTTGGCTGGGTAGTCCCTTTCTTCGTGCCTGCGCTTAAATAGTTTACAAAGAGCAGCTTTGAGCTGTAACCTGGTTGGCCATTGATAACCATCGCACTCGGAGTATGATTGGCCCAATCATAATCTGTGTTGCTTTGTGGTTTGTATATCTTGCTTTCTACGGCCACACGACTGTTACACGCATAGGACAGTGGCAATGACAAGCAATTTCATCCGTATGTATTTTGCATACCCATCCTACAAACAACAATTGTGGCAATTACCGCGGTAACTCAATCGAAATAATGCTAACCTTTGGTTGAACTTCTTTTTGAACAAAGGAAGTAGTAGCTTCAAAGGAGCTTGATAAACAGTCGAGAGTTCTTATTTTGGTAACGTTTCGCTTTTGACAAAAAGCTTCATCAGGCCAAGTAAGCAGGTAGCCAATCAGTAAGTTTTCTTCAGATTATCACACTAGATCATTATTAAGTGTCAATTAACAGCTCTTGTCGGTTAGTGTGGTTGTCAAAATCTTGCTTTGGTGGCCTGGGGGAGTTTCAAATTAATTCTGATCGGATTTGGTTTGTTTGAGGATTCAGATCGGTTGCCACTGGTAGATTTTCTTTGGTCTCTGTGGGGTTGTGAGTGCTACGACAATTTAGCTTGAGGTGGGGGGGGGGAGGTCAAGTGGAATTCAGATGATGACTACTCTCCCTTCTGATGGCCGCACATCAGCACTTGTCAGCTCGACTGATCCAAAACCGTTCTCCACATGCTTGCCAGTTCCACGCCTTCTGTTCTGTCAACACCGGGATGCTTAACGATTTCTACCGCCTCGACTATCAGTCTTTGTGACGTAGACCGTAGTCCTCGCCTCCAAATTTCACCATTTTCTGAATCTTTTTTTGTCCCGTGTCCAGTGCGTGTTCCGCGATTCAGTACCGCTCGATATTCATCCGCGTTTCTCGGCCGCCTGTTTATTTCTCTACTTTGCTCTCCGCTTCTGGTGTGAAGTTTCCTGGCCGTCTGTCCTATATAGACCTTAGTGCATTCGTTACAATTAATTTTGTAGACACAGTCCCCGGTTCTGTTTGCTGGGAGGCGAGCCTTCAATTGCACCAGTGCAGAGCGCAGGGTGTTCCCCTTCTGGAAAGCTACACTTATGTTGGCCGTGTTTAGAAGTTTGTTCCTAGCCATGAACCCGCGATCAGTGCAATTTGCACTTCAAGTACGAAAGGCTGTTTTGAGGTTTATCCCACTAGACTACTGTCTGAACTGTCATGCACCCGCTGCGAAAAGCACAAAATGGATAGGTTAGTGTAAATGTTAGCTTTGCAGTAAGGCCACAATTTCGCTCATTATGAAAACGGCCGTTACGTAGTTTGTTCTAATGGCGTACCGTTTGACGTTGCCCGTGGTTCAAAGTGCATTCAGAGGCAGGACTGACGGAAATTGTGATAGCCAAATGAATTAGATTATGTCAATAAATCGGCATTGACTAATTACACTTGAACTATCTGGAAACCCACTTATATTTTTTCATCATATGTGGACAAGAGTTGGTAAATTTTACGATAACATTACAAAGATTGGAACGTTTTTCTACAAACAGTCAAGATTCTGTTTTGGTAAGGACAGAATTCAGAATCTGAGAACACCCTATTGAGATTTGTCAGTTGAACAAAGAAGGATAGATGACAGGGGATTTTTGGATATCACGTTGTTTTTATATCTCCCCCAGGTCTTTCAGAGGAAATGCTTAGTTCCCTTTTTATTTATTTTTATTCATTTCACAGAGCTTCCTTCTGCGACACCAAAAATTATCGGCACTGTGAGGAACTACACGTTTACCAGCGACGCGAGCGCTTCACTCACTGCCCAGATTCAATGTGCCTGTGATGAGCCTGTAATACAGGTATGCATCTAGGGTGTTAGACAACAGATGTTTAGCAGGCCTTCAACCACGGATGTACTGTTCTCGACCTGTTCCGCGTAGTTCTCAGTGTGAATAAGTTGTCAGGCATTTGTCTGTTTGTTGGGTTTTCGTATCCAGAAAGTGCCTTCCGCTTAATCAGTTTTACTGTGGTTCATATCCTCAACACTCGATGGGTTTTCACTCGAATCATATCTACTTCCTACTGCGAACGGCGCCCTGGTGTTTATTTGTGTGCAGTGAAAGTGCTTTGTTTGAAAAACACAGTGTAATTAGTAGTAAATGTTGAATTGTCATTGGATTATTGTTATTACTAAAGTAATGCATTTGCCCGACCCTCTGAGTAGTGCGTGCCGTCGAGACAATGTACAGCAATGTCCGGAATATCGACCCACCTGAAACATCAGGTGCCTTTTTGAACAACCATTCATCATCACTGACGGGCGATTTAGCTCAGATTTAGCTCAGATATTGAATTGGGCATCCAAGTCGAATTTCCTTGACAGAAGGCCTCGTTCATATTGCTTCCGAAAACTCGTGGACAACCTACTAAAGGTTTTGTTTTTCTTGGGGGTTCATTAGGTAGGCTCAGTCCCAGAGTTTCCCTCAACTTTGTGTTGCGCCTGAACACAAATAGCGCGAAATGCGCCAAGTAAACTCATTTGCGCATGAGGACGATTTTGATGGGTGATTCCCTTTTTAACCGAATGCGCTGCACAAAGGCCACCTCATGTTTCAGTTTGTACGTTATTCGAGACATTGAGACCCTGAGAGAACACACTACTCAGTATTCATTATTACCTAATTATTCATTAGAAAATAACTAAAACAGACAAAATATTGCAGAGTGTACATCGTACAACTAAGAGACTTTCGAAACCGGCTGAAATAAACGATGGTTCGGGCGTTCAATTTCGAGAGATTGAACTACGTTTGAACGTTAAGTTGCGAAATTCGCTTGCTGGGTCTGAGGTTATGGAACCTGCCAAATCAGCTACTGGAACTTCTGGTTAGAAAACGCTACTCACACTACTTTGTTGTACAAATCAATGTAAACTTTTTTACCTTCATCGCAGATTTTCGACATCACTTTTACTTGGGCCACATACTACTCAAAATTCGCCCTCCAGAGGCTTGCAAGTGTCTATTATACGGTTAGAATACATCCGAAAGTGGAATGGGTATATCTGGCGTCTGATCGTCACCGTTCACCATAGGCTTTGGAACTTGCCTTTTTATAGTACTAGATACTTTCAGACAAAAGTCACATAGGCTCTGACAATGGGTTGGTTACAAAGAACTCCTTGGAACCGGACAATATGTTTGATGTAACATGCAGCTCATCATGACGTGAGTGCAACTGAAGCACGTTTAGTCCCCCCGTCGAGCAGAATTGGCTGCTTGGGTAAATGGGTTACCAGTTATATCGGAATGAGGCTAAAACAAGGACAGTGGTAAAATACTGGACAGACCTCCTCATGTTTCATTTGGTGCGATATTTGAGGAACCGTAGTACACTGTCTATATGTAACACACTACTAATAAGTTTGCTGAAAACTCTTGCAGGGGTTCTCAGCAACCCTATTAGAACTGCGTTGTGCCTAAGAATTAGAGTGCTTCTACTCACCTGCTTGAGTTGGTAATCTGCTGCCCATCATGTTTCCCAAAGAAACCTTCCATAGATCTCCGAGAGATCTATGAAAATTTATGCTAACGTGAAACGCGGTCCTGGAAACTCAGACTGACCAAAGATAGAAAGGGGTTGTGATGTGTAAGACCAATAGCATACGATCAGGACATACAAAATTCCATCAGTGACCGGACAGTACCCATATCTCATTACGTAACATATGAAACTTATTTCCTCATTTGCATTCCATCGGAAACGAACAATGCCTTTCACAGCAAAACACCGTTAATCTTCTGACGGTCTATGGAAACCAAGGACCACCACAAAAACAGGCATTGAGACAAAAAACACGTGTGGAATGAATTGGAGCCCCTAGCCCTTCTGAAGGGTGTTGTCCAAAATAAGCTGTCGAAAACGATTGCTTCGCCTCAAACTTGTGAACTTGAATTCTCCACTTGATCCATCATGCAGACAGACTGATATATGGTATCTGTCAGTTCCATCCAAAACATGTTTTTAACCCATATTCTGTGTACTTGAGCTTCGGGTCTTTTCGGGGTTTACTGAATTCCCCATAATCTGCATCAGTGTAGTTTTTAGGCTTTATGGTTTGCAAACAGTGTACATACTTGGCTGGCTTGTATTCGATATATGTCGAACGCCATGCTGTAAACCGGATGTAGTCCATCAGCTTTGTGATACCTACCTTCGTTCAAATGGGAGAACTTTTATTCAAGTCGTTAGGGCCACGACATTCCTGATTTGTGCTCTACATTCTCGGCCATGATCAAACAGCAAAATCACCACCGTATCCTAAATGAACAAAACAAACTGCTGAAAGCCTTCAAAAGCAAAAAGTGCCAACGGAATTGATATTAGTCTTAAATTTGGCGATGACTACTAAATCAATGCACAAGCCTGTAAGAATGACTGATGTTTACTCAGCACACGTATCACTCACAATACACGCACAGCGGTGGTAGTTTTCATTGACCGGATCACGTGCTTCCCATCGAGCGAATATTCAATTGCATCTTTGAATGAAACTCGGAAAATTTTCAGGTTGACTTTCCAGTTAGTCACTAACCAAAGTGGCAAAGTTTTGCATCCAAAGGACTTTCAAAATATCACAGACCCGTCGGTCAGTTGGTTGCCCAATTTATTTTCAGCCTATCCACTTTGGAATACGGAACTTGAGAAAACATGTTAGTCCTAACATAGTTTATAATGCCAGTTCACTGCCCTCCACGCCTCCTTATCTTTTTTTCAGTGGCTGAAACGTGTAGAACCCGGGGAAGAATCAACTTACGAACAAAACGGAGCAAGGAAAATCCCACTGCCCAATGCCAGAGAAGCTGAAAGGAACGAAGTGTTTGTGATACTTGGATCTTGGCCTGGTTCCCCAGCGGTAGTGGAGAAAACGATATCCCAGGCAATCGACCCAGCCAGCTCCGGAATCTCGCGATCCCCGGATACCACGGGGCAGCATGATAGTTCACCGTATTACAACACGAAGCCACACGCAAAGATACCACCTGAGCAAGTTTTCACCACAAAGCTAAATTTTCAAAAGCCTCTTGACAAAGAAAAACAAGCAGGAAAGTACATTGTCATGACCATGAGTTTGTCAGACGTAAAAAGCATGGAGTACGCCGTGATTTACGTCGACATTGTTCAAGGCAAGTACGATGATTTCTTTTTTAACTAGGCTACTGAGTAACTGATTAGTAGCTTCTAATTATTTCAAATATATTGACCGACGGCTACATTGCGTGAAATTGGCATACCAAAATCTGCTTGATAATGTGTCCTGCCACACAGTCAAGTTTTGAAAAGCAAACAGTGAGAGGGCAGAGAAGCATGGTATCGTTAGTCTCACCCTTGCCGGACATTAGAGTATTTGAGTTGTTCAAGACCAGAATTTTGTATTTTTTTCGGGAGTAGATGAGTCAAATAAATTTCTTGCAATCGTATTTTCACTGTGTGGCAACCATTCCTTATCTATGTTACTCACCTCTCACAGATCCGGGATTCCTGAAAGGAAGGCGAGTGCTATTCTATTTTCTCATCCCGTTTGGACTGCTGTTCATCATTTTGGGTCTCGTCGCCTATGTGTTCTTCTGCCGTCGCAAAGGCTCGACTAGAAACTCCCTATCTTCGAGCAATGAACGTTGTATCTTGAGAACCACTGACCTCAGCTCACAAGCTTACCACGTAATGCTGAATGGCAAGAAGACCTCCAGCCTTCAAACATCGTCCAGGCATTCGTCCAATAGTCAGGTGACTGGCAGACAGCCGTATGCACTTTTAGGTATACAGTCTCCTTTGTTGCAAAGTGAAATAAGGCCAGCGGCAGCAACAAACGGAATAGGGCAGCACAATTCTTTGAGCGAAGCGTCCACACGTCCAGCGTATTATGCGGTCGGCGCACCTCAGGGGCAAACGACTGTTACACCTCTTATTGGCATGCCCAATACGACTAATCAAAATTCGAATAGTGATTTCAATAACGCCGGGAACAATGCATACTTTCCTGTGTCGCATACATCAACCCAAAGAAATCTGCCTTATCCACCAACAGTTCCGGTGACAATGTTCGGTGGGATGGTGGAACAGCAACAGTTTTTCATGACCCCTTCCGGACCAGTTGCTTCCAATTCCTCTGGGTACGAAGGATCCAACGGACAGTTTCATCACTTCCAACCTGTACCCTCTTTCTCCTCGTCCTCATCCAATCAACGAATGAACGTTCCAATTGCACCATCAATTGCCACAGAAATTTCTTTCGATCAATATTCTGCCGTTAGTCAAGGTCAATTATCTTCCGGTACACTAACCAATCATTACACTGCTCCATTCAACGATTACTCTCGGGGGCATGGTCCCGAAATGACAGATAATACGGGCAACATGCAACACAACTTTCCGAGAGCATAGAATAAAGTTGGAAAGACAATCTTTTACGTACTAAATGGAACTCAAGCCTGGGTAAAACTTGACGGACCACAGCAAATCAAACGACGCAAAAGATTATATAACCACATCTCAGGCTTAAGCTGTGAATAATGACTTCACCCGCGGTCCACTGCAATGCGTTGCCTCCTTCGAATTATCGCGAACCGTCACTGATATTTTCCCGACATATCTACCCAACTCCTCACCGAATCCCGACCATATGCTGCGACTTACTTCACGACCCAGGACCCATTGATTTGCATTTGAAATTGTCTACAGGGTGTTTTTTGCTGCATTTATCTCCGTGATCTTGTAAAGTTGAACACGGTTACCATGTTTCGATAGACCATTATTTTCTCTTGTTCATCGTCCCCCCTTAATCCGTACAAAACCTTGGAGAATTGCGATGACGGTTGCTACGCAACCGGCGCTACTTCCCAGTCTTGTATGCTTCATCCCTTTTGCAACACCTGCTATAAGTGCTCACAGATGTACAAAGAGTATTACCGTAATGGCACAACAATAAAAGCAGAATTTCTAAAATAGAGACTTAGTGTTTCGAATGAGACGAACCAAAGTGAGAGTTTGGGAGATGTGATAACTACATTTTTATCGAAACAAATCATAAAATCCTAAAACAAATGGGATGGGGGCAACATGAGCGATTCCATGGAGTTGGTTTTGAATTCTCTTCATGCTAACGCAGAGCAGAAGTTGGAAGGAAAATCGAATCGTTCAGCTGTAGCACCCATTCGGTGCCTAACTGCCACGCCACCCGAGGGTTGAAAGAGGGCCAGGATACTGCCAGGTTGCCCAAGCCTAGACAGGGGAAGTCGAGTGGCGGAGGTCGTATTCGAACCACGGACCTTATGGTCAGTAAATTCGCGCTCTAACCACTTGGGCCATCTCGCACACCCCGAAGTGGGAAGGGTCAGTAGGTGAATATGTAACTGGGCGGTAAAGACATCGCTACCGACGCACACAACATGACTGTGACAACCAACCGATGGGGATCAGAAGGCTGGTTCTAAAACAAGCTGTGTCCGGTACAACACAAGTGCCAGCACGCAGTCTGTAGCTGTGAGTTGTAGCGGTTTGAACGATTGTGAAGGACACTCAGAACAGGGTAAAGGAGGAACGGATGACAGAATAATTCCTTGAAGGCTGTGAGATTATAACGGGGATTGAGGTGACCGTTTCTAACAGACATTTACCAGTGAGGTTGAGACGGCTCAGCGATTAGGGTCTGTGGTTCGACCCCAAACTCAGCATTTCGATTTATCTTGTGTAGGGTTGGTCAACCTGGCTGAATCTCAGCCCTTGTTCTCTCTTCTGACCGACTGGCAGCCAGACATTAAAAGGGAGCTAGAGCTGAACGATTAGTATTTATTATTCGTAATTTAATAACGAATATAAACGAATAGACAGAATGGACTATATACAAAAAGCATTCAAAAGACACGTACCGCACTTCGACTTGCCACAGTGCAAAGTACAAACCATACCACGTACCGCCTCATTCCAAGGCGCTACTGTGCTACAGTATGAAACAAAGAAAAACCGGTCAATAAATCGCCACAGGCATACTGAAACGACCTTAGGCATGTGGTGAGCAAAGCGAAGTTGGACAAAATTGACCTTGTTCACGTGGTTCGTGACCAATGGACTGAAATCGCATCCTGATAGGTCGTGTTCGACTTCAAACCAAACCGACTTTCGCCTGATAATAACAGTTACCCGTGACGAAGACGGACGTAACTAGCTGGGGGTCGACAAACAGAGACTCGGTATCGATGACTGCAAGGTACAATCGTCTATCTCACCATTAAGTGTCCGCTTTGGGTAGAACAAAGAAGCAAGTAAAACGATGTCAAAAAAACGTGAGAAATTTTACCGGGACCATGTTGACCATTTTTTGAAAACCCAGTTTCTGACAATATTCCGGGCCTCAGGTAAACTGTGAAGACGTTTTCCGACAATTTTTCACAATTGTGCCGACATTTTGAGGTAAAATTCTACCAGCTACGTGGAACCAAACACCCACGGCTAAATCTAGACGAAAAGGAACTTCGCATCTACGCGAAGGCCACTTCAGGGTTTAATGCATTCAGCTGACTTTCCTTGATAAACCAGGAGAAAAAGTGTTTTTACAGGTTACAAAAACTGGTTAAAATCTGTGGTCAAAGCCTACCAAATAAGTCCCAAACAGTGAGAGACTATTGGCGGACTTTCAGTGGTGTTTAAACAACTTTACTATGACCCCTTATATTAAAGAGCGGTCTTACCGAATCCTGAGATGAATTTAGTCGCAAAAAACATGAATAAGGTTAGTATTTGTAACCTGTACCCAGGCTGCTTTACTACGCAATGCAACCGCAAGCAAAATCCGATTGGCCAAGATAAAAGGCTGGTTGAGGCCAAAAAACTGACCCCAACGTATGCGCCCCAAACGCAGAACCAATGGGGACCAGGCTGCAGGAGAGTACCTTTCTAGTTTCTCCATGTACTAATTTTTACGCGGGAAAGCCCTATTGTAAAATGCACTATCCAGAAGCAGTGCATATTTTTCCATTCTGGTTCCCTAGATGGAACAGACACATCCCCTTACGAATGAGAACATATGATACCTTCTGAGTTCTCAAGAGGGGACAGTGTCACACCGGCCCTTCTCCGACTTAAAAGTGTTTGCCCGGCTAGCATGGTAGATGCTTACAACGTTCAACAACTTTTTGGCCCAACCTGATTTAATTTATCGGCTAATTTAGCCTTGGGTCGAGATGGCTCGGTGATCAAAGCGCGAAATTCCTGACCGGAAGGTCTGTAGTTCAAACCCCATCCCGGGACCCTGACCGCTCCTATCTAGGCTTGGGAAAATTGGCATCCCTCGTGCTTCCTTTAAGTGGTATGGAAGCTGAGCATCGAAAGGGTGTTATAGCTGAACGGCTACCTAATTTATGCTTGACAAGGCGCGTGGTACCATTTGTTGGAACACAAATTTTAAATTTCGGCTGATAATAACACAGCAGAAGAATAGGATGGGGATACGCACCATAGACCAGTATTTTCTAATGCCGCAATAGTCATATTTTCTTCTGTACAGCCGAAGAATAGGATGAGGATACGCACCATAGATCAGTATTTTTTAATGCCGCAATAGTCATATTTTCTTCTGTTACATATGAGGATTCGCCTTCTTAATAAGTTATCGTGGACAGACTGCCACCCCTTAATGCTCGAGATGGCAGAGCCTCGTACGCAGACTCGCCATGTCGCGTTTGTGTGTGTGAATCACGGATCTGCAAGAATATTGAATATCTGGAGTGCTCACTCAAGATGAAACGATAAAATCTATCCCAGCCCCATGAAAACCATTAAAAGAAGCCATTTAAAAGAATTTCCATTGTCTCAGTGCAGAAAGCATACACTCAGGTCCTTATTGAAAGCTCTGTCACGAGGATGATTGAACAAGTTTCCTTTCCCGAAGCCGAATAGTCGGGTGGACTGCTATTCAAATTGGCCACGTTTTTTACAAATGAAGACGTAGGAAGAATATTTTCACACAGAACATACTACTCATAGGGCTACTGAAAACCCTGCTACTGGTCTCGCTCTTCTTTGGGTTCATCAAGTATGCCTGAGTTTCCACCACCTTAAATTCCACTGCTTTCTCTTCATTTTTTATGCTTTTAAGGCAGTTCTTTCTAAGGAGGTGCCCGATAATATCCCCTTCACGACATGACGAGGGAGTCCACGTTTAAGAAGAACACCTGTTTTCCACATCTTTGTCAGATTAGTTACGAACAACAAGTGTCAGTTCTTCACAAAACACTTGTGTGATCTATCAAGTTCTTGGTTTGACAGCTGCCTGGCATGCGGCATATGGCCATCGCGTTGAGTAGGACAGAAAAGTAGGGAAACAGAAAATGTTTGATGCACTACGATAGGTGGAATTCGTCAATGGGGCGTTTACACTAGACCTGCCACTCTTAATGAGATAAAACTCGAGTGGAGGAACATTTAACATCTACTTCACATCAGAAGATGAAGCATTACGAGGCGCAGATAAAAGCAGGTGGTGATCTGCATAAGGCATTGTTAAGATGTACTTCCTCAAATGCTGTCATTTAGGATGGCAAACTCAGCTGGATTCATTTAAGCCCCCCTTTGGAAGCTAAATTAGTGCACAAATGAAAGTATTTAGCGAATTTCATCCATTTGGGCCTCAGCTGAAGCACAACTTTGATGGACAGTTGAGAGCTGCGCCTGCCTGATAAGCCCCAGGAGGCGCGAAACCGGTAGTAAACCATTAGAGTTTTGAACGTTCTTGTGAGTAGTATGTTACGTTTTGTTCAGACTCAGTTTGTTAGGATCACCATTATGTTCCTGAGCATAAAGACAGAGTATATTTTAAAAGTTCATGACATAAACTGTTTGTTGCAACTGATCCGAATGCGCTCCAGTGGCAGACATATGTTACAGCCGTGCACCGCATCTGTCAAAGAGGCTAAACACACGTACTTGTAAGGTGTAACGGGCTGCGCAATATCTCCTTACAGGCTCCTAAACTCCAAAAATCTGAATCATAGGCTGGCTGGTGACGAGATCCATTTCATCTGCTATCACACCTTGTCTTTCAGTCATATTATCCCCTTGATTAGAATCATCAAATTGAATTTAAGGACAGTGTTCACCAATTAGCAGTGTTGCAAAAATGAATACGGGTTCCAGAAAATTTATCACGTAAGCAACCGGGACCAGCGCAACTTCCGAACCTAGAGAAAGCCTGTGGTGTTTCAGCGACACGTAGAAATGCTCGTCAGAAACTTTCAAAGCAAGAGATTTTTTCCGGTAACTACGTTGCATAGTGCTCAAAGTACATACACCCTTCCGCTTGCCAATCCTGTATTTGACTAGTGTCAAACGGAATAATACTGAGAACATTATAAGACTTAAAAGGCAGTATCAGAGTGGAATATCGGATCATGGTCAGCTTAAATGTTTAAAACATACTGTTTGCTGAATATCCGGTGTGCTATTCCATGGAAGAATACTGTGGAATCCCAAGGTGATCTACGTATGAAAGAGTGGCCTTGATTCCTCTAATATAACTCAAATGTACACTCCCAAACTCGAGCACGACACCCCAAATGTCAACTTATTTGTCCATTTGCAAAGTTCCATATTTTTCAACATCAACGAAGGTCATAACAAGGCCACTTGAGCTCGCCTTACTCATCATCAAGCCAACTAGCGCGATTTATCAGTACAGGATGTGCTGTTCTGCGTTCCAACGCGTCCGCTGGTTTCACTTCCGTTTCTATCTCTCAGTCGTCGTACATAAATGAAAGAGGAGAAAAATATAGTGGTAAGCTGAGCCCGCACGACTTCATGTCATACACCAGAGAGTCTATATTAGGTCGTTCCTATCCTCCCGGTGATACCTTGCTTGACCAACTGATCAGCGTGACACCATGCGTGGGACGATCGACAAGGGAAGCGTAGGTAATCAGGATACTGTACAACCGTGACTCAGGAAATGCCCTCTCATTCACCGCGATTCACTTTGCGTGGAATTCGTGTTGGTTTTGTCTGCAAACCGGATTTTTCAAAGGGGCATCTGAGGAAAACGGAAGAGTCTGAGTACATGAATTGGCAACTAATGCTTATACTGCTTATAGGTTTGTGTGGAATTACCCGTTCGGGCATAAGCACGTTTGCGGTGCAGCACATATGAATATGGTGATTCAGGACTTGAGTTATCAAGTAACTTATGCTCAAAATCAGGCTTTGGTTTTGATAGAAAGGAAACTAAAAGCTATGGAGACGGATGACGAAGACAAATGAGCGAGGTTATCTTAAACTAGCAAAATTTGCAAAACACGTCCATGACGAAGAAAATGAACGAGGTTATCTTAAACTAGCAAAATCTGCAAAACACATGTCCCAAGCAGCAGCAGGTGAGAAGGTTGTGCCGTATCCCCATAGAAATTCTGTTGAAGCAAGCGAGCGGCTACAAATGTAACCAGAGCTTGTTTTCTTTTACTTTCTCGGTCATTTTCAGGCGATTCGTTGGATATTAAAACCGTGTGATAAAAGGTCTGCCGACTTTTTTTATATAGACAAATAGACCCGTCTGAGCGCAGATCCTGAATGCATTAAGATATGCTAAGGAGGTTGGATGAATTTAAGCGTTCGACCTGCGTGTTTTTATTAAACCCTCAAACCACGCAGTAAAATGCAGGATTTAACCCAGTTGGCTTGCTACCGCAATCCTCTGGACGTTCAGAAAGAGAACTCATAAACATATTATATTATGAAACCCTTATTATTCTACACAAGCTATCGAGACAATTTCTCGGACGCTTGATAGAGAGATTGTTAGGGTTGGAGGGATCTTTAACTTGTAGCACTTTTAAACTGCTCTTTTTCATGCTCAGTATCATCTTGCCGTATCCCCATAGAAATTCTGTTGAAGCAAGCGAGCGGCTACAAATGTAACCAGAGCTTGTTTTCTTTTACTTTCTCGGTCATTTTCAGGCGATTCGTTGGATATTAAAACCGTGTGATAAAAGGTCTGCCGACTTTTTTTATATAGACAAATAGACCCGTCTGAGCGCAGATCCTGAATGCATTAAGATATGCTAAGGAGGTTGGATGAATTTAAGCGTTCGACCTGCGTGTTTTTATTAAACCCTCAAACCACGCAGTAAAATGCAGGATTTAACCCAGTTGGCTTGCTACCGCAATCCTCTGGACGTTCAGAAAGAGAACTCATAAACATATTATATTATGAAACCCTTATTATTCTACACAAGCTATCGAGACAATTTCTCGGACGCTTGATAGAGAGATTGTTAGGGTTGGAGGGATCTTTAACTCATTCATATCGCGTATGGATATTCCGACATGATCA
Organism: Opisthorchis viverrini; assembly: GCF_000715545.1. Taxonomy (NCBI): domain Eukaryota; kingdom Metazoa; phylum Platyhelminthes; class Trematoda; order Opisthorchiida; family Opisthorchiidae; genus Opisthorchis; species Opisthorchis viverrini. The sequence continues at coordinate 275,698 of NW_008752050.1, read as the reverse complement.
AACAGGAGGATGTGCCAGTTGGACGGGACTCATTTACTCTTGAAGTCATTGTGTTTGTTTGGCAAAAAATCAGAAAATGTTTTAGCAAAAGCAAGGCTTAAAAACACACACGGGGTAACGAATACACTCTAGTTGTGTGGTCAGGAAAAGAAAACCCAGTGGTGATGAAATGTTGAAAAAGTGCTTCATCAACTTCAAGTAAGGTGCCGTTAAATTCCAGAAGCATATGCCTAGGCAGAAATCCGAATTTCGGGGGATTTGGTCGAACAGCAAATTCCACACACTAAACTTTTGCATGAATAGGGAGTTGTGTTTATCTGGTTGGTGGAATTTTATCAAGAGCCTCATGCGGACCACATTCCATTGCCTTTTCACGAACGATACTGGTATAGTCTTGTGTACGAATGCCAACAACTTATTTGGTAGGGTGTTTAAGGCCAACGGTTGCGTGTCGACAAGAAATCTCAGAGGTTAGCATCTTGCCACAGGGTCAGCGACCAAAGAGAAGAGATATCCTCGGCATGTTGTCCACGACATGGATACTATATGAAAGCAAAGCGCTGCGGAAGTCTTTAGTGCGTTCCTGCTAATATCATGGTACATTGTTCGCGACAAAACAGTATATCAGTTTAGCGAAATACACTCACCTTCAAACAAATTGCTAACGACTCACCTGGAACCCGGCTGAATCCCTCGTTTATGATCTGCTTCACTAAGCCGCCTCAGTTTCAGCTGGTACGATATTCGAGCCCAAAGAAGGGCGAAACTTGTCTTGGGCTGTCGAGGAGTTTTCAGCAACCTCATGAGTAGTGTATTACGCCTAAGCATATCAGTCTATTTCGCTGAATAACCTACGGATGGCTTTTTTCACCAGAGTCCCAGACGAGGATGCTATGTTGCTTGCTGATTTTACTCACTTAAGGTTCTCCGGGAATTCCTTTCGGGTTTATGCTCCTTGTTATATCTTTTCGTCCCTTCAACTCCAAGCGGCAAAACGTGACGCTACAGGCTTCACTGAGGAACACGATCACCAGATGCGGTATCACGTGTCCTTAAATCGAAGGACAACTCATCTGCCTTACCTCCTAGGCACCGAGAGAGGGCAGCAGACCTAGCACGTGTGTGAACTGTTTCATCCAGCATCCAGAGCTTTATCCTGCATTTATCTCGGTTTATTGGGCATAAATTAACGAGCCGACAGTAAGAGTCTCTGGCTTACAGTTGTTTGTCATTAGGCGAACGAAATTTAGATAAATAGACACTTCGGTATGTACTTGTGAAAAGTTTGGGTACCCCACGAATAATTGCTAGCGCGCACACAGCTAAATTTGCATTCGACTATTAGGACGAAAGACGTTTATCTGCTCGACCGGTGCTTGGTGAAACATTTCCATGCACCAAACAGGTACACCGTACACATGGTGTGCCCAACATTCACTCCAGAGAGGATTCTAAATTCGTTCCTTGATGTGGTGTTTGGGTGTATTTTTTTACGTTCAAGCTGAGAATAGCCAGGTTGAAAGCAGAGACACTGAGATCGCCTCAATATCTTCCATGATTCAACAGCATATCATTCCGTTTCGTTTGCCCTCACCATTTGAAAGATATGTTTTTTAGCTCCAACCTTCCACTACTTTGTGCAACAACTAGAATAAGCCTGACTGCTTGCTTCATCGACCTCTTCGCGACAGTTTTTAAGTGGGCGATTTTTCAAGGTCATCAAGCACCGCCCAAGCTAAATTTGCATTCGACTATTAGGACGAAAGACGTTTATCTGCTCGACCGGTGCTTGGTGAAACATTTCCATGCACCAAACAGGTACACCGTACACATGGTGTGCCCAACATTCACTCCAGAGAGGATTCTAAATTCGTTCCTTGATGTGGTGTTTGGGTGTATTTTTTTACGTTCAAGCTGAGAATAGCCAGGTTGAAAGCAGAGACACTGAGATCGGCCTCAATATTTCCATGATTCAAAAGCATATCACTCCGTTTCGTTTGCCCTCACCATTTGAGGGATATGCTTTTTTTAGCTCCAACCTTCCACTACTTTGCGCAACAAATAGAACAAACGTATTACCTGCTAGCTTACAATCGACAAGGCTAGTATGTCGAATGCCGTGACACCATTCGATTTGTGCCAAAATCGCATGCCAACATCCACGATGAGAAACCAATGCGTTTAGAGTAGGACCAGTCAATGTTGTTTGACCATGCATTTTCTGGCCCAAATGACCACAACAGCGACAAAATTTTAAACTGTGTTAAGTACCCACTGCGAGCAAATAGGCATACTAGATCGTACCGAATAAACCTCAATTTAAATCTGAATAGATGTTCAGAGGACTAGAAATATTAATGAAAATTTCGTTGTCTTATGGGTCCGTATCATATCTAAGAGTGGTTATTAAAACGGAAAGTTTGAAGTCAATGGACAACGTACCCGGATATTGTTGTTTGAAGGCCGCGAAATGCTAAAATACTTTCTTCAAGGCTAATTTTATCACTACCGTTGGCTAAAAAGTGTGACTCTGAGCCATTGCAGTTTTTCAAACGCCCAAATACTTTGCTGCGATTTTAGTTCTAGATAAATTTATAGACAACTCTTAAGCATCTGGTCTTCCCTTCTGGGCAGAGTATTTGATTTGACCCTGACTTGGTTCGTGATTCGGATAAAAGCCCCACTGGCCCGATTACTGGGAGCGAATTCAAGTTAATTTTGCGAATGACGTGGCGCTCGGATGTCGGGAATTTTGCATGGAATTCGTCTTGCCTGACTGCTTGCTTCATCGACCTCTTCGCGACAGTTTTTTAAGTGGGCGATTTTTCAAGGTCATCAGGCATCGCCCATGCAAAAAATAAAGCAACAAACAGTATTCGCACAATGAGATTAAATTTCCGTAAACTCCGATGTGTTCTTGACGGATTAAAGCTGACGGACAGTTGGTTTCAGGGTATTCGTCCGAACTTTTGAGCCCCGTCTAGGTATTTCGGGTTTACAGAGATGATGAGAAGGTATTCCACAAGACTTTTTCCACCAGAGGTATGACTGCTTCAGTGGACAACGAAATTTGCTGAGCTGCAAAAATATAAGAATAGATTAGGATGGTTTTTGTTTTGAGTATATACCGCATAAAATGCAACGTTTTGGCGCAAAAACTTTTATTCCCAACGCAACAATGTTGCATCTAAGTGCATTGTGTGGCTAATTTAACACCAATAGAGCTCCAATGCAAACTGTTGCAACCTTGAGCAGTGGGTAATGTGTCCTAAATTTATGATATTTGGTGCGTGATTTTCGAAGCCTACTACACCCAGCTGGGTAATTAAATAACGATCATATCCGTTCTGTTGTCCTCACGTAACAAAATAGATGGATTGGTTCACATGTTCTGCATGGAAGCTGTTGGAATCTTGGGTGGCCAACGTCAAATCCATCCGTAAAATAATACGACACTTCCAAGTGATGAGAGCGTCGCAGCACTTTAGTTTATCGTATGATCAGGTATGAGTTGATTTGACGTCTGTTAAGAAGAAAACTACCAACCGGTGAAGGTACAACTTCGTACAGCGTGTGCTATCTAACATTAATATACCAGATTAATAATACGACAAGTGCTCCGGCCTCTGTCTTTTCTGGCCGAGTGTCTCCTGCCATAATAAAAAGCTGCCACACGTAATCCGCGGGCTTATTTTATTCTAACTTACATGCTTGGTAGCAAAACATTTCTTTTTCGTCCTTCTTCAGTAATGTTTTCAAATACGGAGAAGTTTTGATCCTTGACGTGGCGAACCACTTTTTGGAAATTTAACGCACGCTTTTTTTAAAACACCTTACCACGTGTCGTGTGCACACGCTCTTGGACGATCCAGATCGACCAGCCATGTTATTCTGCTAAGCGGCCTCCGTGGCGTTCAAACAATCTTTTTAGGTTTTCTTTGAACTTGCTCCAGTCCAGGCGACAATCTAGACAGACTGACTTGCAGTCCTTTCAACTACATATCTCAACGCATTTAGCGCAGCGTTCTATTGATAAATATCAACACCTCGTAATTCTTTGCCTATGGCATCTACTTGACTTGACTTTCCTGAATAATTCGAACAATCCATCTCAGGGTCCTTACTAATACTGGTAATAACAGGTTCCCTTTTTAACCAACAGTGGCATGGTCAGAGGGCCAAATTTTTCATGGCGGGCAAACACGAAGGGTGGCGTATGGTGGAGCTAAAGGGTTATGCTTAGAATGCGATAAGTAATTGTAGATTTTGGGAAGCAAAGCAACGGAGCAGAGAGGCTGGATCGCTACGAGCACTCACCGAGGAGGTCAGCCGACAGAACCTAAAAATGAAAACATTCGCTTACTTTGTGTGATCCTGGACATATGATAAGATAGCCATGTCTACGAAAATCGGGATTTGGGATGCTGGATTCATACGGTTTCCGGGCAACCCAGTAATAAAACTCTTGTTTGAGCCAGTCTGACAAGTGGTGGTCACTTCTCTGGCCGGAGGGCTTTGGGTTAGTTTAGAGGATCGAAAAGGGAAGAATCAGGCCAAAGCAGGAACACAAACGTTCTCCCCATATTTTTAGGTCTATGCTAACAAATCCCGGGACGGACAGTGACAGACCAGGCGTTCCAACCGGCTTTTAGCGAGGAAGGAGGCTCTAGAGGAGGCAAGAATTAGATTAATCCGGTAGAGCCTAGTGGGTTTGATACTTGGGTTTGAGGGGGAGCAATCGACGCAATAGGGTTCACTTATAGAGAAACCCTCTGGCTTGGTAAACCTAGGGGAACAATTGCAGTTTTTAGGCTACTGATGTATCCGGACACCGTCTTACATGAGCAGTAGCATGCTGATGTAATATAAACAGGTATAAAACGGATCGATATAAGTGGGATGGTATTTGGAGTATAGAAAACAAGCAGATAATTATATAGGAAACCAGTGGTGGTTGAACATATGGTCAACATTCCCGTTCAGCCTTGGTTGAACATGGGTAAAGCCAAAGCAAAGGAGCAGGTGCGTAGCTTGAGTAAGACGGACAGCTGGTTGCTTCGGTACCGAGACAGTAGGGTTCGATGTAGGACTGCTCATCGGGAATGATTGCTTGGTGGTTTAGTCAGCAAGGGGAAGAAAATTCTTGCTTTGTCCGAAGGGATCCGTTCTGCATAGGAGCCGTTAGCGTGAGAACGGGCAGTAGACGACCAAGAAATGTTGAGTCTCGAGCATTGGATTACTGAACAAGGATTAAGGCACAACAGGAAGTTACTGCGAAAAGCATTACATCTTTGGAGAGGGAATGAAATCAAATTGTGGGTCGGTTGGAGTCAGCTGCGAATATCGCTACTGAAGTACCTGTTGCCCCTCCAGGGAGTAGGAGGAAAATGTGCAGTGCGTTATGCATGGCTTATTGAATGAGCTTAGTGTGGAAAAACCCAAGCCAATATGAAGGTGGAGAGGGCTTTGCGCGTCAACGTAAGCAAAGCGCATGACATCAGCATCTTCAGTCTACCAGACACATTCTCATGAGACGAAAAATGGCCTCCCTTCCCCCATGTTTTAAAACATTGCCGGGTAAACCACGCAACCATCTCAAACTTTGCGTGAGCAGGCAGCTATTCCTAGCGAGTGAAACCGTACAATAGGATAGCAACAGAATTTTGGTCGGTCGGGTAAACCAACCATCTCAAACTTCGCGTGAGCAGGCAGCTATTCCTAGCAAGTGAAACCGTACAATAGGATAGCAACAGAAATTTTGGTTGGTCCTTCTAGCCGGCTTGCATAGACAATGCGTTTGATTGCTCAATGATCAACCACTGTTCTTTACATAGATACAAATCAACGCCTTGCGCAGAACCGATTTTCACTCTCGTTCACATATGGCGGCAGCTTGTTGGTTAATTGGAGTGCCACTTCGTCTTCAAGGTCAAACTTCAACCAGGCTAATTACACGGTCTCACTCTTATTATGTCGAAAATCATTAAGCGCTTTACCAAAATTGTCCTGTTGTTTGTGGCTCTTTCTTACCAACCAATCGCATCAGACACTAAAAATAAGTCCGTCGACTGGTTGCACGCCATCTCCAGTAGAAAAACCAGGGTTTTCAGCTGCAGTGGTCTGGCTACCCAATAAGTTAGGTTCCCAGAAGTGCGTGGCAAAGAAATAAAAATAATAACGCTAGGTTGGGTATACAATAATATAGGTCAGATGGAACAGACACACCAACAATTGCTCTCTTTGAAATGGTTCGTCGTTGGCGCAGGTCGGCGAATAAACAATAATCTAATCATTGTTGTCCAGGGGTCTTCATCTGAACAGTTGCCACATAAAAAGGATGCCGAAGATGGTCTAAAATGTCTTGATACCAGAATTAGCACATGAGACTTGCGAGCGAGACTGCGGGCGCGAGCGAAATCAGAAGAGAGAGTCGAAGCACGTGGCCACGCTTGTATTGTGTGAATTGTACAAGTGCGCGTTTTATATAGTTTTTCGTATTCAAACAAACAACGATTATGCGATTGACGAACTACAAAGTGTTATAATGGAAGCAAAATAAAGGTACAAAACATCACACAGAGAATCATAAACATCAATGTAATAAACATTATTATTAATAACAATATTTATATGGAATGCGCACCACCCGTTTAGCCACACCAGCTTCACCGGCCTAAAATTGTCATCGGACAAAGTATAAAACCCGGGGGCACACGCGCTGAATTTCTAGTTCGTGAAAGTAGTGTGATCAGGTCGGTTGTGGAGGGCCGGCTTAGGAGGTTAGCCGGACCCGATAGCATGCCATATTAACTTTACTACTTGAATCCGCCTCCTATATACAATAAACCATCGATCATAACGGAAGAAAGGCTTCACGGACTACTTCTATGAGTTGCTTGCAAGAAAGTTCGCTATCTTGTAACATACCCCGAATGGGTGTGATCCATATCCAAAATGATGGGATCGCAAGGGTGTTGGCGAACTTCCGTACACGGAGTTGTGATTAAGTTTTAGCTATAGGATATCCTGATAAGACCTGAACATAAAACACTTTCTTTCCTCGCGCCACCAAGGAACTCCTACACGCAAACCCACTCCAACAGCGACGAAAGTGAGTTAACAGGGAATCGCCATACGCCGTCAATCTGATAATGAAGCTATCATATAACTGCATTCCTCTGCTTTATCATTATACTTACGCTCAACTGTCTGAGGTCACATAGCTTTTGCAGTGGTCTAAGTTTTTACTTCAAAACTACCAACGGGACCACCGCAATACGGCCGCCTCACAAATTCGTTGTTTTGTGCCTCACCAAATTCGTTGTTTTGGTTTCTCGTTCTCCGCAATTTGCAGCTTTCTTATTGCATGCCGGGCAGGATATCTTCGTTTCACCTTTAATTGTCCTGGTGATGCCCACCATCTTCAAATTGTAACGATCTGATCCTGCCTAGACTTGATACACTCACCAAAATATGGGAAAACCTGAGCAACTGTGTTCTTCTGATCTCAATTTTCACCGTATTTTGGACGTGCCATTTATGGGCATGATTGCATCTGCGTCAGATAATACCTACTGTCTGTGGGACTGTCCCGATTCCGTACAAACCTGACTATCTCAATTTTCACCGCATTTTGGACGTGCCATTTAGGGGCATGATCGCATCTGTGTCAGATAATACGTACCGTCTGTGTGACTGTCCCGATTCCGTACAAACCTGACTACCCACAAATTCCAACGGTCATGATCCTATTCTGACTCTACCATCCTGGTCATGCCCACCGCGTGCCATCAACTGCCTGGGAACAAACGTCATCATCATTAATTGTTGATTGCTCTTCAAGTATTCATTTATTGCTTTCTCAAATTTCCTAAAGGACGAAAACCATACAGCAACCCACTTCCCAGCAAACTTATCTAGGACTACATCTTAAATTGTAGCACGGAAGTCCATTGATGCAGAAGCCGAACTTAAGTAAATTATTGGCTGGACCGTGTCACGTAGCAAATGTCCAATGGTGGCTGTGGCAAGATGGTGGAGCATTCCCGCAACGACGATGGCGGCGGTCCGTGCTACTTCCAGTGCTAATGGTGCTGAGGTGTTCAACAGGATGGCTGGTATGGGGCGATTCCCCACCCTTGGTGTTTTTTTGGCCAACAGGTATGCACCCATATTAAGTAGAAAAGTTGCCCTTGACCTAAGTAAGCATCTGAGAATTAACTTAATATTGCTTGTGCCCTAAGACAAGCAAACTTTGGATGCCCGACGTTGATTTCCTTGGTTGATGATTTGGGAAGCGGTGAAATACGCGTGTCGAAGGCGAATATGCGCACTCACACGTTACCTTTGAATACTATCCTAGTGCATATTACGCGAACCGTAGATTCAGCGCTGATTAGAAGTAAGAGATTTTTACCTTAATGGAATCCTTACATTCTAACGGGAAAACCCGTGAGTATATAAAAAATCTTAGGAATATAGTACTCACAGACGATAACCACAGAAGTGCACGTAGCCGGCGTCGTGAGTTTACGCAACCCCCCCAATTAATTGGAGCCGATAAAGCACCCAACTGATAATCGGTCAGTTCACCTGTGACGCATTGTTTGATACCAAGACTTCTCAAACTTCTAGGTTTCTCACTCAATGCACGGAAAGAATTGTTTAGCATGTATAACGAAGCACTGCCTTTTGCTTCGACCACGCAATCTAATCGTGGGTCGCGTCACCTGTGTCACGTTGTCGTCATGACAAGTAGCAAAGTGCTTATTGAGGTTTCACTGAAAACGAAACCGCAGCATCGTATAAACGAGGACTTCAGGATTTTTGTTAAACCATGCCGGAATTCAGTACGGTGCAGAGTGTTACCTGAGACCGGGAGACGGCGCAGCACATTGAAATAAAGGAGCATCTGTCATTTGTGCTCATTTCACGTAGTTAAAAATTTCACGGAGTGTCTTAATAACATATTAGCAGCTTCACTTGAACTTAACGTATTTTTCTAGGGTCTAAAATGTGTAGTATACAGCAGATCAGAGGAAAGTTTCAATGTATGTTTAAGGCGAATTCGTCATAAAAACGCAGAGCTGTGCTATTATCCTCGAAAGAACTGGCTTCCTCAAATAAGTCAGGTGGCAGCGTTTGCACGGAAGCATGGTGTAAGTTTTTGGCAGGGTGCAAACAATATGACAGAGGCTGCCAACCGCTATTTAGGAGTAATCTATCAGTCTTCTTCAATGATGGACTTTGTGAGAACCATTTTGAAANGCATGTATAACGATGCACTGCCTTTTGCTTCGACCACGCAATCTAATCGTGGGTCGCGTCACCTGTGTCACGTTGTCGTCATGACAAGTAGCAAAGTGCTTATTGAGGTTTCACTGAAAACGAAACCGCAGCATCGTATAAACGAGGACTTCAGGATTTTTGTTAAACCATGCCGGAATTCAGTACGGTGCAGAGTGTTACCTGAGACCGGGAGACGGCGCAGCACATTGAAATAAAGGAGCATCTGTCATTTGTGCTCATTTCACGTAGTTAAAAATTTCACGGAGTGTCTTAATAACATATTAGCAGCTTCACTTGAACTTAACGTATTTTTCTAGGGTCTAAAATGTGTAGTATACAGCAGATCAGAGGAAAGTTTCAATGTATGTTTAAGACGAATTCGTCATAAAAACGCAGAGCTGTGCTATTATCCTCGAAAGAACTGGCTTCCTCAAATAAGTCAGGTGGCAGCGTTTGCACGGAAGCATGGTGTAAGTTTTTGGCAGGGTGCAAACAATATGACAGAGGCTGCCAACCGCTATTTAGGAGTAATCTATCAGTCTTCTTCAATGATGGACCTTGTGAGAACCATTTTGAAACGTAATGAGCGTGCACGAAATAAATACAGTATGCAGGTGGCTTGTGGCCTGTTGACAGGTGCAGGCGAGGCTCTCTCAGAAGACCGCGTTTTAAGCCTTTTAAATTTTCTCACGCTGTTACCTCGAAAGTTAGTTTTAGAAAACAATAATATAACGGCGGAAGTCGCGGAAAGTGGTGAAGATTGGCTAAAATTCTCAGACGTCGATTTAGCGCGCCTAGATGGACGTTTGAAATGTACTTTTTCACTCAGTAACCAGTGTCTGTTAACCTGTTGTCGCATGGTGGGGGCTTGCCGGGCTAAGCATTGAAACCTGTCAGTAAACTTGAGGACAGGCCGCTGGCTTACACCCAGTCTTCTAACGGAACTAACTAGCAACCAAGTTCCGTCGCTTACATTAGAATGCAGTGAGGTTCCTTTAGATAAGGGTTCCAAGCTAACCAGAGGCCACAGGATTGTTTGTATTTATTTGGAGGATTTGTCACGCCTGGTCAGTGACAGTTTCAGGGTTGAAATAACAAGGTTATAAAAATATGCTAACGAGATTGCGCATGGTGTGGGGTGCAGAAGATACCTTTTCTCAGTTTCCTCGATCCCGAAATGAGGGCGCCCAGTACTAATCGACCCGGGCTATTGCTGACAAAGCTTTCGGCTGACAGGTCTGCCACTCCTTCAACTTGAACCCCCAAGTTTGGTGAAAAGGAGCGTTCAGCTCTGGCCATGAGGCAAAGACAATCGACAGGGACACGTCATAAGCCATAACTACAGGAAAGGGAAACGGTGGAGTTAGATCCGGACAGTTCTACCATCCTGGAAGCAGCGGTCATAAAAAACATTAGAGTACGGACGGCTGCTATGCACGTTGCGAAAGGGTATCGTCGAGAATGGTGGCGAAAAACTGCTTGCCCCTGTAGCCGACAGTATAATCTTAAAACCCATAAGCATTTTGAATCGGTGCAGTGTGATTACTGCAATCGGTGTTTCCATTTGATTTGCACCAAAGTTCAGTAAGTTGCGCCCGGAGTGCAGGATCGCCATTTTCTTTGGTCTGCTTACCACAAGCATTGCCGAGTAGTTTTGGCTGAGTACTTTTCGCTCATGCATGTAATAAAGTTATTGTTTACAGATTTTTTTAGCTTGCCAAAGCAAAAACCTTTTGCGAAAACCTTAAAAGTAAAAAACATACTATAAAACCTGAAAATCTACAAGGTTACGTCATTTCGTTTTGGCGCTAGTTTGCCGCTTTTGCCATTAACATCAACCTCCACTCACAGTACCATCAAGGTGCGTGTGTTCGTTTACGTGGGTGAGCTGCTCCAAAATTCATCCACTCCGCAAAGTGGTGCGGCAGTGTTCATCATAACACTACATGTGTACATGGGCTAACTGGGATCTGGTGCTGCATCGCTTATATCTGCCACATTATTTCACATTGTTAAATCGTTCCTTTTTCATTTCAGGTGTGCTAGTTCGTACCGGACTCTTCGCATAATAATAATAATAATAATACTGTTTATTCGAAACTTGTGGGTGCCATACCACCAGGCACGATCATACGTTTACAGTCAGAATAAAGTATGACTGGGGGGACTTGCGGGTACTGGAGAGTGCACCAAAAAGAGGTTAGCGTCATAAACAGTGGGCAATATCCGGTGAAAAATAATTATAATGTGTTCATTTTCCAACTTGTAGGAAGCGTGCTGATCAAGGCCTGATAGTGTCTTACAGCCTGAGCGCAGCAGGCGACAAGATAACGGGGAGGAGAGTACAACCAACGATGCATGCTTAATACATGGAAATTATCGCAGTTGCGCGAACCGAGAAAAACTAGAAAAATAGGCATGGGGTCAGACCAGTTCGAAGATAAAGCGGGCTGACATGAACATAAAATGAGATCCATTGCGAGCCATGAGTGGCCAGGGTCACAACAGGCAAAGTTGGAGATGAAGATGGAATAATTCGAAGTAGAGCCAAATGACAAGTTTTGTATCGAAAAGATGGTTTAACATGAAACTAAGTAGACCCACTGATGCCACTGTTATGGGGAAGTCAGTGCAAGGGATAGGTTCTACGGCGACATAGAGCTAATGCATAGAGCCAAACGAACACCGTATATGGAATTGAAATTATGAAAGGGGCGAACTAAAATTGCAGCAGCAAATCTGGTCGGCCAAATCCGTGTGTCAATAAAGTCTCATGAAATGAATATGTGCACATACACCGTTGTTGTTCTTGGAAAATACATGCGGGGGGATAGCGTGTAGCATAACTGCATGCGTGTTACTCAGCCGCTATATTTGTTATTTTTGCATAAGAAAGCTTCACCTCATTAGTGAGAGCACCAAACACGGTAAATTATGCGCTGGTGGCATAACCAGAAAAGGTATGATTGCTGCAGTACTTAACGACTAGTCTAGGATGCAGTAGTTTCCTTTTCGGCGCGTTTACCAAGGTTAGGTTGCCGTTCAACTGTCGGACCATAAAAAATGTTTCCCATAGAGCAGATATCTAGGCAAGTGCTTGCGGGTATGTATTACACGCTTTGTTTGCTTACCTCTGAAGAAGATACACAATACCTTCGGCTTGTTATTCTTGTGAAGGACAATTCACTTAGTTCTCACGTGAGAGATTAGGAACGCGAAAAAGTAAGCAATGTTATCAAAATATACGTTTTAGTCATCCGGTGGTCATTTTTGACGCATTAGCCATAAGCAGTGTAGCATACACGACAACATGCGTGTCATACCAGGCACATCCCAGTAGAAAACATTTTGCAAGAGGTAACCACAGTTCAAAACGAAGCATGAAATCATGTTGCACGAACATAAATGTCTAGTGGGTAAGGTCACAATTTCCGTTCACTCGGGAAGATCAGAGGTAGGATGACAAAAACCGCTCATTACGTGAAAATGACTCGAGAGGGCCACATCAAGTACACCGGAGAAGCGATTGTAACCCCAAGTGCAGATTTCCATGTGCATGTTGAAACAAAAGCGTGTTGCTTAAACACCAGAACAAAAAAGATGAAATATAAATTCCACTTTGTAACAAGTTAACACTGAGTTTTTGCACTTTAAACGCTCAACTACGCTTTGAACAAATCGTAATGAATAGGCTAACAAATATATGTCACCGCATTGCTGCTTCGCACTAAACTTAGACCTATGTGAACGAAAATTACCTGGATTGTGCATAAACTCAATCCAAATGACTGAGCTTTCTGATTTGTGCAAAAACGGCCGATTGGAATGCTAGCTTCTGCATGAATCACATGCCCATGGCACTGCAACTCTGAACCCGGGACGCGCGCCCAACGTTGAAAATGATACTGAGGTTAAGTAAAACAAATTCCTTCAAAACTGACTTAGGTAGCTGGTTTTGGTGTGAGCAGACACGTGGAAATTCGCCACATTTTCACGTTAAAAGTTCTTTTCAAATATCAGGGTTAAGGGGCATCTTCCGTCATGGAGAAGCGCTTCGGTTTGGTGTTTTCTCCAAAGTCCAACGATAATTTTACCCACAATTCGTTGGTTGTGTGCCGTCAGACACGAGCATAATAGTTCAGTCAGAATAAAGGCGTGATTGATGGAAGTTATGATCGCCCAGGAGTGCACAGAAGCGGGGTGTTCACAAGAACAATGGGTATTATGCGGTGCAAATGATGTACTGCTTAAAATGGCGCAATCTAAATGCCACGGGCACTGAGGGCGGAAAAACAAAGTTAATAATTTTTTCAATCATTTAGTGAACAGATCAAACCAGCTGATCGAATCATTGCGATTGGAAATCGGCGGATGACAACACAGTGGGAGAGCCAAAAGGGGATCCTGCCTGTCACATGACGGAAAAACTGTGGATTTCTGAAAATAAGGAACAGCCTAAATCGTCTGCGAGAAGGCTAATGGTTGAATTACGTTGTTAACAACTTGATTGAGTACGGTGCCGACAGTAGAGTTCGAAGCGTTAGTTATCAAGGTAAGTTCTGTGTTTTCGTGAGTATCGAGGAAAGGGAGTCTTGTGGCGTGAGCGGTGGCTTGTGTGGCTCATTCAAAAGCAGTAATGGTGGCGGGGGCAAGATAACAGATTTTCCTTTGGAGCCAAGTGAATCGATCAGTAGCTCTAAAATATCTGCACAATGAGGAATGGGCCGCCTATAGTAGTCGATGATAACAATGAAGCGACGAGGTTGAGTGATAGTGGTGGGTATGGTAAAAAATTTTAAAACAAAATGCCATCCGAAAATGATAAAATACCTGCTGGTTCAATGCGGTGGCCAAGAAAATTTAAGCTTGTAACACTAAAAGAACATTTGCCAATGTTCAAACTTATGTTGCAGGTAGAATAACGTTGAAATACTGACCTGATATGGTTTTCATGCTCAGTTGGGGAGGTGTCAGCGGTTAAAACATCGGCTAGATGAGCAAATCGCGTTCAACTTCGTCTGTGAAACATTGAAACGTTTGAGCTGCATTTTGAAGACCAAAAAGCGACCGCACGAATTCGAAGAGCCAAACGGTGTTGTGACAGCTGTTTCAGGGATGTCATCCGGGGCCGCAGGGTTATGATAGTATCCACATACGAGTTTTGAGAAAATGTTCGTGTGACAAGGTATTTGCGAAATCGTGGATATGTGAGATGGGGTACCCGTCTGAGTTAGTGGCGTTATTGAGAGAACGGTGATCTCTACAAGGTCTCCAATCGCCTTTCTATTTCTTGGGTACCATATTTGGGGGTAACGACCAGTGACTCGATGAAGTGCGGATGATGTCGAGTCCGGAAATGTGTTCGAATACGTGTTTTGTGATCTGGAGCCTATCCGGATGAAGTCGGCGGAGTTGGGTATGGACAGGTGGACCTCTAGTCTGGGTTTGGTGAACGACGGAATGAATGAGTGGCTGGGTGTACTAACATGGATGATTAAGGGCTGGAAAAACCCGAAGTATGTCAGCAAAATGGGAAACAGTTAGGATAACTCGGATACCCGTGGATGAAGATGGGGCACCAATCCCGTTGACTGAGTGAGAATCTAGCATGTCCAGGAGACGTTTGTGTCGCGCATAGACGGATAAGTTGTAGTGAGTTAGGAAGCCTGTGCCAATATTGGTTGTTCGGATGTCGGCCAGAAGGAAAATCCACGTGAACGCACGACGCAATCCGAGCATCTTATGCGCAGATTTTCCCGTCCTGCTCTTGACAGCCACTCGAAGCGCGTCATTGGGATTTTTCTTGGGGATATCTTCTAAAAGACTTACTTCTGTTGCTACATCCCTAGGAAGATACCGGGCGACGTAGAAAAAAGCGGGTAGCTTGGGAATTGGTGCGTCGGGGAGTAAAAACAGCATTGACCCGGTGAAACTACACCCCGTGATTGCGCGGATTATAGTCTTGTAAATGGATGCAAATTGCATTCTCGACTAAATCCGATGAATCGGATTTGGCGTCCATAATAACATGGCAAGAAAACTGCGATTACCTGAAAAGTTAAAAAATTGCTAGAAAGACCGGAGTTCACCAAATTTATAGTGATCTTGCTATCCAAAAAGCTACTTTACCAGTGAAACGGTGATGCTATTGATGGGGAGGCACGCAGGTAGTATGTGTTGTTTGTAGAATTTCGCTTTGCGTCTATTGAAAAAGGGAGATCTGTTGCGGAATTCGTGGAGCCACTTTGTAACATTTGCTTAGATTTGACCGACGAATGAGTGGAGTCAATGAATTTTCAAAAAAGTTCAAGAAGCCTCGTTCGGGAGAAGACGGGTGTCCAGTTTTTGTAACTAAGATGCAAATTAGAGTTTAGATTCCCCGTTCAATGGTCTGTAACCGGTCAGTTGGCATTTCCTAATAAATAACTCCGCAGCGAAGGCCTTCATCCTTTCATTTGGTGCCGTCGCCAGAATAAGAACGAAGATCCCGTGGCCGCAACCCTTTGCGGATATGGATGTTCGAACTTTCCTGGAGGACTTTGAGGAGGTTACGGAGGCTGTCTGTCTGGAGACCGACCGGGGTAAGTTGGCAGCGCTGAAGACCCTCCTCAAGGGCCGGGCGAAGGCGGTCAGAAGAGGCCCTCGGAAGATGGACTGGGCTGCCGCGAAGGAAGTCCTTGCAGCGGAGTTCGCCACGCCGGCCGACCGACCGCCAGGGGGCTATGGGGCAGTTCAAGACGGCCAGGATGGTACCCGGATCTGACCCGACCGTGTTCTTCGCCGGCCTGCAGCAGTTGTTGGATCGCGCTTTGCCGACGCTGGACGGAGTGTCGCGACACCAGTTGCTGTCGGATCAGACTTCGAGGAGATTGCGGAGGATGCTGGAGTGGAGACCGACCGGTGGCTCTGAAGGCCCTCCTCAGAGGCCGGGCGAAGGCTGCCCTGGGTGTGGCCAGAAGAGAACCTCCAAAGATAAACTGGGCCACTGCGAAGGAACCTCTAGCAGCAGAGTTCGAATCACCGGCCAGGAGGCTATGAGGCGTTTCAAGAAGGCCAGCATGGAACCGCGATGGATCAAGCCTTGCCGGGTCTGGACAGTATCAGGCCAGCAGTTGCTGTCCGACCAGTTCGCTGGGTGTGCAGCGTGCAGTGAAAAAGAGCAACTGACCGGTCGAGTGTGGAGGAGCTGGTGCATCTGGCACGGGAACTGCCGAGGCGCCACTGGTCACGTTGCAGTCGGAGGAGAACGGAGGATTCAACAGTGCAGGACCTGAGGAACAAAGTGGACCAACTCGTCGAACAGCTTGCAGCCATAAAGACAGAATCGCGGAGGGACGCTCGAACGAGCCGATGCTACAAGTGTAGCATGCCTGACAACTGGAAGAATCAGCGCCCTTGTACCCCACCACCTGTACATAAAACTTTGGATAACTCCTCGTTTCCCGAGTGCGTTGTGACTAGTGCAGTGATACAGGCTACCATACGAACCGTTGTCGAGGTAGACGGGAAAAAGGAGTTACGTTTGATTGATACAGGAGCAGGCGCATCGCTGATGCAAAGAGGAAACCAAGCTGAACGAAGACCATACGCGCTAGCCGTGAGAGATTTGGTGGATATCGACTGAAGATTGACGGATTGTCAACGCACTCGATACGCCTAGGTGACAAGTCAGCGCAGCACGCGTTCCTGGTCGGTCCAGATGTAGAGCAGACAATATTGGGAGCTGATTTTCTCAAGGGCACAGATTCCGTGACTGACCTAAAGAAGGGAAGGCTGGTGACAAAGTATGGCACAATCAAGCTTGAAAGTTATCCAGGCACTGTCGTGAGGGAGTTGCGTCTATGCCAGTCGCGTCCTGACTAACCTTCAAAAACCGCGAAACCCAAATGTCAAGGTCAGGTGTTGTAGAAACGCTTTTTTGATTATAGCCCACCCCCATAGGTCGTTAACCATTTTTATACTAGGTAACTATTTT